>NW_024379578.1:0-6000 GCF_016835505.1 Polypterus senegalus
TTAACAATGAAGTATATAGCCTAGTATGGCAAAAACGAAAATATGCTGGCATGTGCTAAATTAAATTAAATTAAATGCAGTCTGATGATATAAGGATGAATGTGCAGTGCTATTGTTTGAGGTGAGGTTGGCTTGAAGCTCAGAATGGGCAGCAGTTTTATAAACCCAACTTAGCACTATCCCCAAAAAAGGAAACCAGTCCAACTCAACAGACAGGGCCAATCTGAGCCTTTAGTATTAGCTCAAAACATTTTTCTCCATAGGTGTTCATCCATTCATTTATCTTCTGGGTAGCCACTCAGAGTAGGGGACATTCCTGGGTGCAGCTTGTTTTCTTTATTAGCCCCAAAGGCCGTCTCCTTCTATCTGCGTCTACTGATTGTCCTTCTCATCTGTTAGCAACAGTCAAAAATAACATCAATTTCCTCATTGTCATGGCAACATGACGCCAACCAGCTGGAAAGTCCTACCAAGCCAGGTCCTCTAACCTTAGCTATTGCCTCTAGTGCCTGTATAGCTCGTATATACACTCTAAATTTCTGAGCAATGTTGAGCTAACAGCCAGAAAGAAGAAAAACAGAATTTTCATTCAATTCATTTATCACTGTGATTAACTTTTAGTATTTTGTATGTTTTAAACAAATCTACTTTTTTAAAACACCTACTGTATGTTTATATACATATAGAACATGTGAAAATAAGAAATTTAACAAACGAGGGGAAGACCATTTACTCCATCAAGCCTGTTGATAATATCTGATAACAGATATTAGATAATATCTGAGCTGTCATAATATCTCATTCAGATTCTTCTTAAAGGTTGTCAAAGTTTCTGGTTCAGCTAAATGACTTGGTAGTTTATCTCAGATGCCCATAACTTTTTGCATAAAAAAGCAGTACATGGCGTTGGTCCTAAATGCACTTGCCCATAAGGGTACAGACCTATAAATACCTGGGTGTGCAGCTGGATGATAAACTGGACTGGACTGCCAATACTGTTGCTCTGTGCAAGAGAGGACAGAGCCGACTATACTTCCTTAAAAGGCTGGCATCCTTCAACGTCTGCAATAAGATGATGCAACTGTTCTATCAGACGGTTGTGGCGAGCACCCTCTTTTACGCGGTGGTGTGCTGGGGAGGCAGCATAAAGAAGACGGACGCCTCACGTCTGGACAAACTGGTGAGGAAGGCAGGCTCTATTGTAGGCATGGAGCTGGACAGTTTGACATCTGTGGCATAGCGACGGGCGCTGAGCAGGCTCCTGTCAATCATGGAGAATCCACTGCATCCACTGAACAGGATCATCTCCAGACAGAGGAGCAGCTTCAGCGACAGACTGCTGTCACCGTCCTGCTCCACTGAGACTGAGGAGATCGTTCATCCCCAACACTATGTGACTCTTCAATTCCACCTTGGGGGTGTAAACGTTAACAATGCACTAGATTGTAGACTGTTATACCTGCTTCGCACTCTTTCCTTGTATTTTTGAACTTGCATTGCATTTTTATCACTTTTAATTAATATTATTTTTATCAATACAGTATGCTGCTGCTGGAGTATGTGAATTTCCCCTTGGGGATTAACAAAGTATCTATCTATCTATCTATCTATCTATCTATCTATCTATCTATCTATCTATCTATCTATCATATAGCACCTTTCAATTCTATCTATCTATCTATCTATCTATCTATCTATCTATCTATCTATCTATCTATCTATCTATCATTTTCACCTATTATTGACGTTTGCCATTTAGTTGCAAGAATTTGGCTGGATCTACTTTATCAATATCTTTGAGTATTTGTTACACATGGAAAATTCCTTATGCAGTCTTCTTTATTTGAGAATAAAAGAAGTTTAATTCTCTGCGTCTATTAGAGTACAATATGTCATTAAATCCTGGGATGCACTTGGCTGCTGTCTCTGCATGGCTTCAAATGCTACTATGTCTTTTTTGTAGTATGGAGAACAGGAGTCAGATTTATAAAACTTGTGTATGCACAAAAAGAGGTTTAAAATGTTTGTACGCAGTTTTCCATACAAACAACACATTTGTAAAAGAAAACTGGACTGGAGAGCATGCATATATTTACAGAAACTCTGACTCAGGCGTACACAATATTTGAGGAGAAACTGGGAAATGAGGACACCGTGGATCAGGTATGGATATGCAGCCAAACCAGCTAAACAATAACTCACATATACTGTATAACAATTCATATCACCATATTAGAATGTGAAACATGTTACACTTCAAAAGTGATAATTATGATGTACCGACTGTATTTTATTTCCCTTTTAAAACGGCCAATGCTGCGTATCTGCACTAAAGAATTTTTTTTGTCAGTTCATATCAGCTACCTGTTGTCACTTCTCAGGAAACTGACCGAGAAGTGAAGAATATCTCAGCCAATCTTCGCTTCTTGGAAGTCATCTACTGACAGGCAAGGCACGAAATTCAGTTTTCATAAGGTGTGGATGAGCATACATAAATCATGGCATGTTTTTGCCAATATGAAAAGGAAATTTGCAGCAGTTTCCACTTTTTGTATTGTAAACAGAGCAATTTACTTTGTGTTATTTTATCCTCGGCACGGTGTAGCAGTGGGTAACACTGCTGCTTTGCAGTTAGGAGACCTGGGTTCACTTGCCGGATCCTCCCTGCTTGGAGTTTGCATGTTGTCCCCGTGTCTGCGTGGGTTTTCTCTGGGTACTCTAGTTTCCTCCCACAGTCCAAAGACATGCAGGTTAGATGCACTGGCGATTCTAAATTGTCCCTAGTGTGTGGGTGTGTGTGTGCGCGCCCGGCCCGGGGTTTGTTTCCTGCCTTGCGCCCTGTGTTGACTGGGATTGGCTCCAGCAGGCCCCCATAACCCTGTAGTTAGGATATAGCATGATGGATGGTTAATTCCATATTTAACAAAAATCAGACTTTGCTACACAGTTTTCATTCAACAGAATACTTAAAATGATAAAAATGGCTTGAATAAAAATTATAGAACCTTTAACCTAATATTTTGTTACACAACTTTTAGAATCAACCTCTGCAATCAAGCAATTCCTGGAGCTCTCCATGAGACTTCTGCACCTGTTCACAGGTAGTTTGGCCCACTTGTCCTGAGCAAACTGCTCCAGCTGTGTCAGATTTGAATAGGACTTCTTTAGACTGTTTAATGTTTCAATTCATTCCATTAATGCTTGATGGGATTCAGATCAGGTCTTATGGAAGGCCACCTCAGAATAGTCCAATGTTTTGTTCTTATCCATTCTTAGGTGCTTTTAGCTGTGTGTTTTGGGTTATTACCCTGTTTCAGGAGGACGGAGACAGAGCTTTCTGACACTAGGCAGTACGTTTCACTACTAAATGTCTTGAGATTTCATTGTTCCTTGCACATAATCAAGGGACTCCATGCCAGACACAGCAAAGCATCCTCAAAACATAAGTGAGCCTCCTCCACGTGTCACTGTAGGTAAGGTGTTCTTTTCTTTGAAAGCTTCATTTTTTTTTCATCTGTGAACACAGAGCAGATGTAACTTGACAAAAAGCTCCAGTTTTATCTCATCTGCCCAAAAGACATTCTCTCAGATGCATTGTGACTTGTCAAAATGCACTTTAGCAAATTCCAGTCTGGGTCTTCTTCCATTAAATGACTGTCACACAAAAAGCGACAAATGATGTGATTAGACACTGATGGACCTGGACCTCGGAATTCAGCTTGTATCTCTCTGGAAGTTGTCCTTGGCTTTTTGTCTCCTGTATTCTCACCATTCTTCTGCCTATTCCAGGGTTGATTTTTCCTCTTGCAGCCACATCCATGGAGGTTGACTACAATCAAATGGACTTTAAACTTCTTAATAATATTTGCAACTGTTATCTCCAAGCTGTTTGGAAATGGTCTTCTAGCCTTTTCCTTCAACATTCTTGTCTAAAATTTTTTTTCTGATCCCCTCAGCCAACTCTCTCCTTTGCTTTTACTGGACTTTGTTCAAAGTGGGACACACAATGACACCAAATAGCAGAGTGACTACTTTTCTCCATTTAAATTGGCTGAATGACTGAGTGTAGGATTGGAGACGTGATATTAATTACAGAAAACAGCTAGTTTGAAAAATCACTCTAATCCAATTATTTATGATCTTTTCTAGGGATACCGACACATAGGCCCATGCTATTTTAGAATATCTTTGTAGAAAAAGCAACAGTTGGTCTTTTTTCACATTTGCTTTGCTATACTCGATGACATATCAGAGGCATGCAGGTGTACAGGGGACACCACTTTTCATTTCATCGCTTTTCTTAGGGCGTTCAGCACTTTTTCATGTTGACAAGCTGTGGCATAAGCTGTGATAGCTGTGATGTCTCAGATCTGACCAGGAGTAAGGCAGTTTCAAACATGTATGGATGAAGTGAAGCCTGCCTAAGGTAAAGTCATCTCTGATGGACGATCATAAGAATTGTTGCATAGAGGGTTCCTTTCATCAGATTGGCTGACCCAGCACTGACTCGGCCGTGGAATGGCTAATGGGGAAGGCAGTTTGATGGCTGAGGTCTCCAGGACTCTGAACAAATCCAAATTGTATTATGTAATATCATCTACTGTTGAATTCTGCCCTGTACTTGTAATATTGCACTTACATTGTATTGAGAATTACTTGTGTTCTGTTCTGTGTATTGTATTGTATTTACCCCCTTTTTTTGGCATCCACTGCATGCCCGACCTATCTGGAATGGGGTCTCTCTTTGAACCGCCTTTCTCAAGGTTTCATCCAATTTTTAATTCCCTACAAGGGTTTATTTTGGGGGAGTTTTTCCTTGTCTACTTAGAGAGTCGAGGCTGGGGGCTGTCAAAAGCAGGGCCTGTTAGAGTCCACTGTGGCGCTTCTTATGTGATTTTGGGCTATACAAAAATAAATTGTATTATATTGTAAGTGAAGGAGCGCATGTGGAGAATGCTTACAAAAATCAGAATAAGTGTAGAGGAGCAACAAAGATATTTCTTAATCTAAACATATACCAATTTTGCATTATATCTTTACCTGCAACATGACAATTTTCAAACTTTCTAAACTGCTGCAGTCATTACCTAAACCACAACCAGATACGTTAAAAAATAAATAAATAAATAAATAAAAATTAAGGGCAGATATTTTCTTGATCCAATCTTAATTTTCACGTATTCAGCTGAATGTTATCAGAGGATCTTCAACAGCAATAAAAGCCAGTGAGTCAGTGCCACCAGCCAAAGCAAACACAATGAAGAAGCAGGCAAGTTTTCCTCTTTTAGTTGTAGCCTTCATGTTGGTGACTTATGAGGGTAAGTTTCATGGTTTTAAACATCTGAGCTTCGTAATATTTACCAAATGATTTAAACTGATAAAAAAGCTTTGCTTTCAGAATATTTATAATATCTAGATGTGATTTATAATTTAAATGTTAACTCTGCAGGTGATTGTGTGGAAATTGTTGGTGGGAGAGAAGTCCAAAATCATTCAAGACCCTACATGGCGTATCTCAGCTTATCTGACGTATCTGGGTGTGGCGGCGCTTTGATTAAACCAGACTGGGTGTTGACAGCAGCACACTGCAATAAGTGAGTACTGCCATTTCCAGAAAATAAAGAATAAAATATGTAGTCATTGCTTGCCAAATGAAGACATCTCCCACTGGCAAAAAGAGGGTTAATTATTCATTATGAAGTGTGAATGTAAGACAAAAACTCTATTAACAGGTAATATAACCTACCTAAGCTTTGGAAGGATTTCTAAATGTATTTTGCAACACTAAAATACTGTCACTTACTTAAATTGTACAGTCATACAAATTAAAAATATTTATTTACCATTTTGTATGCTTCATTTGAGTTCACTGTGAGTAGAATGGTGTCATTTTTTAGTGAAAAATAAGACTAAGAAAAGGAGAAAGGAACTTCATAGTAAGTGTGAACCGCACAGACCTCATGTGTTTAGAGCGGAGCAGTGCTACAGTGTGGTATGTAC
>NW_024379579.1:0-5708 GCF_016835505.1 Polypterus senegalus
ACAACTAATGAAACTGAACAACTCATACTAAAATCAAGACATCATTATTATGAACATGGAGAGAAAGCTAAATAAGATCCTAGCTCAACAAATCCTCAAGCAAGAAGTTCACAATGCAATCCCAGCAATCTCCAGCACAAACTGAGACAAAATCTTCAACCATAAAATAATAATGCCCACATTTAGAGACTACTGTGGTGGGGTGACGCCCTGCCCAGGGTTTGTTTCCTGCCTTGCGCAATGTGTTGGCTGGGATTGGCTCCAGCAGACCCCCATGACCCTGTAGTTAGGATATAGCAGGTTGGAAAATGGATGGCTGGATGGATGGCATTTAGAGACTACTATAAATCCTTATACTCTACTGAGAGTAAAGAAGACAAGACACAATCTAAGGCATTTCTGGACGCATTACATATACCACAAATAGATACTCTTAGGGCAGAGGAATTTGGATAAACCTCTGGCGCTATCAGAATTACTAGATGCTATAAACTCACTGCAGAGTGGTAGAGTAGCAGGCCCTGATGACTACCCTGATGAATTTTATAAGAAATTCTTAATTCAGCTAGCTCCTCTTCTATTAGCAGCATTTACAGAAGGTAGAGAAAATAAAATTCTACCTCAAAACTTTTTACCAAGCATTAATTACTGTCATTCCTAAACAAAATAAGGACTTATTAAAATGTGCATCGTACAGACCAATCTCACTTCTGAATAACGATGTTAAGATACTCTGCAAAGTCTTAGCTAGAAGGATGGAGAAAGTGCTGCCTTCAGTAATATCACAAGACCAAACTGGATTTATGAAAGGCAGACACTTAGCTTCCAATCTTCGATGCCTGTTTAATGTAATATATTCACCAACAAAGTCAAACACTCCAGAGATATTATTATCATTGGATGCAGAAAAAGCATTTGACATGGCTGAATGGAACTACTTTTTCACTACATTAGAGAAATTTGGGTTTGGCCTGAATATTTGTGCATGGATCAAATTACTGTATACCAATCCAGAAGCTTCAGTTTGTATTAACAACATCAATTCAGACTACTTTAACCTACAGCGTCGTACCAGACAAGGACGCCCCTTGTCACCACTGCTTTTTGCAATTGCCATTGAGCCACTCGCAATTAACTGTCAAAATGCTATTGAGATAAAGGGGATTATCAGAGAAGGACTGGAACAGAAAGTTTCTCTATATGCAGATGATATGGTATTGTATATATCACACCCACAAAAAAATGTCCCTGCAGTCCTAACCGCACTAACAGAATTTCAAAAGATTTCTGGTCTCAGAATCAATTTGAATAAAAGTGTGCTGTTCCCAGTGAATTCTCAAGCATACAATATTAGATTGGATACCTTCCCTTTTATCACCGCAGACCAGTTTAAATACCTAGGGGTAAACACCGCAAGTAAATATAAAGGTCTTTATCAACAAAATTTTGCTTTCTATATGGAAAAAGTTAAGCAAGACTTGCATAGATGGTCAACCCTTCATCTCACTTTAGCTGGAAGAATTAACATTGTTAAGATGAATATCCTTCCTAAGCTTCTCTTTTTATTTCAAAACATTCCAATAAACATCAATAGATTATTTTTTAAGAAATTAGACTCAACCATAACCTCATTTATTTGAAATTCAAAACATCCACGTATCCAAAGGAAGACCCTACATAGACCTAAGGCAGAAGGCAGCATGGCTCTATCTAACTTTCAGTTTTATTACTGAGCAGCAAACATACAAACTATAAAAACCTGGACATGGACAGAAATAGACAAAGATACACAAGCTTGGTCCGCAATAGAAATAAAATTCTGCAGTACTTATACTAACAACCTAATTGTGGTTCACTCAATCAGAATATGAAACCAATGTAGGAAGTATTTTAAGATAGAGAAGCTTTTATCTGTGGCACCTCTGCACAAGAATCACCTTTTCCCACCATCTCAAACATACACAGTTTTAATACCTGGAAAACATCTGGGATTAAATCACTTAGAGATCTGTACATAGAAAACGTTTCTGCATCCTACAAACAATTACACTCCAAATTTAACTTACCAGCAACACATTTCTTTCACTATCTTTAAACCTCCCACCTACCTCTATACCAGAAAAAATATTGTTCAAGAACTCAAGGCAGCATTTCTGTAATATATAAAACTATTTTACAGTACCTCCCTTTCAAAGATCCAAGAGAAAAGTGGGATAAGAATCTCTTACTCAATATTTCAGAAAAGAAGTGGAAAGTAGCAATGCACAGAATTCACTCGAGCTCCATATGCACAAAGCAAGGAATTATTCAACTTAAAATTATATATCGAGCACATCTCTCTTGTTTAAAATTGTCCAAAATATTTCCAGGTCAAGATCCAACCTGTGAACGCTGCAATCAAGTTCCAGCCTCATTGGGTCACATGTTTGGGCCTGAACCAAATTAACATCATTTTGGACCAAAATCTTTAAATGATTTTAAGACATCTTGGATGTCACAATCCCTCCTAATCCACTAACAGCTGTGTTTGGTGTACTTCCAAATGGGCTTAAAGTGGAGAAGAACAAACAAACTGTAATTGCTTTTACTACACTATTGGCACATAGACTTATTTTGCTCAGTTGGAAGAATCTTAACTCACCTGTTCTAAGTCAGTGGGTAATTGATGTTATATACTATTTGAAACTGGAAAAAACCTAATTCACACTTAGCATATGTGTACAAAACTTTTTCAAAACCTGGCAGGATCTAATCAATAACATTTTAGAAAAAGCATTTCAATTGAGGAAGCAGGTTTTCTCCCCTCTTTTACTCCATTTATCTCTATTCATTTATTATTTTATCTATTCATTTGTCTTTACCAGCATAAAGTTTTACACTGCTGGCCAACTCTCTTTCTCAGGTGCGGGGGTTGATGTGTTTCGAACCTTTTTCTTTTTTCTTTTTGTAAAACTTGAGTTATGTGTATGGAGTGTTATTTGATTTTTTAAAAATTCAATAAAATTGAAATATAAACTAGCTGGCTAGCAGTCAAGGAGCTACATCATAAGGCTAGTCTCCCTATAGATTTGCTTAAAGCTGTAAATACAACTCTATAAGTTGAATAATATAAGTACATATTTTAATGTCAGATTTTCTGAATATATGCATATCCAACTTGGTTTACAGATTAGACAGAATTAGTAAACAAACAATTGCAAAGTATATCAAGCATATACCTTATTTCTTTTAGGGACCACGGCATATTAGGGAGGCTAAGCACAGGGAAGGCTGCCCAAGTATTTCACAGTTCTTTTCAGCAGAAAAACAAAGTTTGGCAGAGAAGGTCATTAGAGCTGAGGTATACTTTACATCTTTCATTGCTGAGTATAACCTGCCATCCTACAGGCAAGCTATTCAGAAAAATGTTTCCAGATTCAGAAATCACAAAAAACTATGGCTGCTCATTTAGCAAGAAAGCACAGGAACCTGAGTTTTCAGATGAGCTGTACAAGTCCATCCGCACACATAAAAAAGGACATACAGTATTTTGATTGATGAAAGCAGTATTATTTTGTGTGAGAAGGAATGTGACATATTAGCTAGGTACTTTAATGAAGCACAAGATAAGGTAACAGCTGGATTTGTAGACATGCCAATGTTCAATGATGCCAAGACTGCAAACATATTCAAATGCATTGCATCAGTCATGCATGACAAAGGCCTTGAATGGTCCAATTGTGTTGGATTTAGCAGTGATAACTGCAATTTGATGATTGGCAAAAACAACTCTATCTTATCTAGAGTGAAAGCATATGCCCCTTATATTTACAGCATTGGCTGTCCAAGTCATCTGATCAACATTTGTACCAAAACTGCTACCAATGAGCTCTCAATGTCACCTGAAGACCCACTCATTGACATCTACAAGTACCTTGAAAAAAGTTCCAAACAAAGAGAAGACCTAAACAGTTTCAAGAGTTTGTCAGTGTGCCCAGCAGAGAGTACAAAGGCATTTTCTACATGCTGGCTTTCTTTAGGAAAGGGTTTGGACTATTTGCTCTACCAATAGCCAGTCTTTAGTTCATATTTTGAGTTAATGAGTGAAAATCGTAACTTCTCACATATTCTGAAGAGGCTGAAAGACCCACAAATGAAAGCATACTTATGCTTTCTCCATAGTGTCACACAATGTTTTGAACAAAATTATTTATTTTTAAGGCATCTGTCCTCTTCAAGTTGGAGCAGAGTGTAGAAGAGCTCCTACATGACATAGCCAGCAAATGTATTTAGCCAAAGATATTGAAAGAACAGAACATTCATGAGATAGATATAAGATACCCTGAAGTTCACTGCCCAAATGAAAAGCTTTTTATTAGGTACCTGACAAGGAGGCAGCTGGTAAGTGGGGAAGCACAAGAGATGTCCTCTTACAAGTCTAAGCAGTTCTTTAAAGATGGCAGAGCATTCTATGTTATGAGCTTTTGAAAAATATTGGAGAAGTTCCCAATCAGTGACCAAATCTTGAAATATCTGTCAGGGGTCAATGCAGAGAGCCAAAATGAGGTGAATCTGAAGCAGATTTTGACTTTGGCAGAGAGATTTCCAAATGTGATCAAGGCAGATTCCAGAGAACAGCTCTCCCTAGAAGTCCAGGATTATGTCTCAACTAACCTGGAAGGACTGGTCTCAAATTACAGAAGTCTGACAGTTGATGAGTTCTGGGAGAAGCTGTCCAAAGTACAATTTGTGAGCACAGGGCAGTTGAGATTCAAAGAGCACTGCCATTTGATGAAGCTGCTTTTGGTGCTGCCAAAGTCAATTGAGCATGGTGTGTCACATTAAGACAGAATTCAGGAATAATCATCAAATACTTGTGAATCTGATATCTTGCAAAATTAAAAAAACTAGCCGAAGCCAATAGGAACGGAAAACGGTGAGAAAGGAATTCAGTACAACAAAGGCTTAGGAAACCACCGTGCAGTATAACAAAAATAGCAAGGAGCGAAACCAATGCCAATGGTCGAGAGAGTACCTTCCTGTAGCAGGCTATGGAAAACATAGACATATATAGATTGACGCCGCATTCACTGTGTTGCCCATTCGACACGATAAGTCAGCGCGTCCACCCTATCGCGAGTGGTAAAAGTGCCATTTAAACTAATATAGGTAGATGTGGAAACCAGGTTTTCTGATAAAAAAACAATAACGCTTTAAACAGTATCGTTTACATACAACAGATTTTGGCTTAATAGTTTACATGCAATTATTTATATCCATTTATACACTAATAATGTAAATTATTAAATAATAATAATAATTAGTATTATTATTAATATTATTATTATTAAATAATTCCTCCCATATAAGTAATATTTCTCGGACTGCTTTTTTCCATCTCCGAAACATTTTTAGACTTCGTCCTGTTCTTACGCAGCACAGTACTAAAGTATTGGTTAATGCCCAAGTCACCTCACATATAGATTACTGTAATGGTATTCTATCTGTCATCCCACAAAAACATATCCATAAACACAATTTATTCAAAATTCTGCTGCCAGGATAATAACCTGCTGTTCTAAACCCACTGAACACACTACACCTATTCTCTCTCAACTTCACTGGCTCCCTGTTAAATACAGAATACAATACTAAATATCACTCTTAACATTTAAAGCTCTCCACAACCTCACTGATCTCCTACAGACTGACACTCCTCTCACTCACTC
>NW_024379580.1:0-1824 GCF_016835505.1 Polypterus senegalus
CTCCCCCAGGTGGAATTGAAGAGTCGCATAGTGTGGGGTCTCCTCAGTCTGTCACTGAAGCTGCTCCTCTGTCTGGACGTGATGCTGTTAACAATTCTTGGCAGTTTTATTGTGCGGTCCCTTCATTCTCTTATTCGATCCTTTCAAAACTGTGTGACAGCCACTCTGGGGTTTAGGGGGTCATTACTGTCACATGTTCAGAGTACAGTGAAGCTCAAACAGCTGAAACAGATTGACGTCAGTGTTGATCAAATCTGTAAGCTGCACATTTGTAGTTTGTGGTATTTCAGTCCACATCTGCAGATCATCGTAATTCAGATTTCGTCCCTCACTGTCGTCACTGGCGTAGCTCTCTTGCTGAAGGCCCCCGTGCAGCGCCCTGAGGTGAGCCCCTCCTGTCTGGCATAACTGTTAGTAATTTATTCTCAACTTGATCCTAGGGGCCAGCTAGGCAGTGGTGTCCTCGACTGCGTCACTATCATAATCACACGTTGGTGACAAATAAACCAGCTCTCTATTTGCACTAACTTTTTTAAATCACTTTATTACAGCTGCTGTAAGTTCGTAAAAATAAATTCAGTTGTGGGAATGGAATGTGGGAGGTGTGGGTAGCAGTAGTCGTACATAAATAGATGTAAGATGTGGACCTGCTTGCTATTCCAAAACAACTTTGTGAAGGAAGATGTAACTTAAGCTAGAAAGCAGAAACTGTTCTGTGCTATAAAATGAAGCCATTTCTATTCGTAACAAATTAAAACGACAAAACCATCGACCCATTTTACATAAGTTCATAAAGTAAGGTGTCAGTGGTTCCAAGAAATTTTCCGTGTCGATAGGAAATTGCTTGGTCATATACAGATTAGAATATCATGACAAAGTTGATTTATTTCAGTAATTCCATTCAAAAAGTGAAACTTGAATATTAGATTCATTCATTACACACAGACTGATGTATTTCAAATGTTTATTTCTTTTAATTTTGATGATTATAACTGACAACTAATGAAAATCCCAAATTCAGTATGTCGGAAAATTAGAATATTGTGAAAAGGTTCATTATTGAAGACACCTGGTGCCACACTCTAATCAGCTAATTAACTCAAAACACCTGCAAAAGCCTTTAAATGGTCTCTCAGTCGAGTTCTGTAGGCTACACAATCATGGAAAAGACTGCTGACTTGACAGTTGTCCAAAAGACGACCATTGACACCTGGCACAAGGAGGGCAAGACACAAAAGATCATTGCTAAAGAGGCTGGCTGTTCACAGAGCTCTGTGTCCAAGCACATTAATAGAGAGGCGTAGGGAAGGACAAGATGTGGTAGAAAAAAAGTGTACAAGCAATAGGGATAACCGCCTGTACCCTGGAGAGGATTGTGAAACAAAACCCATTCAAAACTGTGGGGGAGATTCACAAAGAGTGGACTGCAGCTGGAGTCAGTGCTTCAAGAACCACCACGCACAGACGTATGCAAGACATGGGTTTCAGCTGTCACATTCCTTGTGTCAAGCCACTCTTGAACAAGAGACAGCATCAGAAGTGTCTTGCCTGGGCTAATGACAAAAAGGACTGGACTGCTGCTGAGTGGTCCAAAGTTATGTTCTCTGATGAAAGTAAATTTTGCATTTCCTTTGGAAATCAAGGTCCCAGAAGAGAGGAGAGGCACAGAATCCAAGTTGCTTGAGGTCCAGTGTAAAGTTTCCACAGTCAGTGATGGTTTGGGGTGCCATGTCATCTGCTGGTGTTGGTCCATTGTGTTTTCTGAGGTCCAAGGTCAACGCAGCCGTCTACCAGGAAGTTTTAGAGCACTTCATGCTTCCTGCT
>NW_024379581.1:0-32760 GCF_016835505.1 Polypterus senegalus
AGGGTACTTTTTTCACAGCAAATGGGACACAGGCTCAACTCAAGTTTAAGTCCCCTGGATGAGGTCACACAGCATGCAACATCAAAATGTTTAAGTGGCTGGAACGCACTGTAACCTTTTTGGGTGGCTTACTTCCTGATGCCAAGGTGCAATGGGTGTCAAGAAAGGGATCTTCCACTCATTGCAGCCCAACCTTCGCTGGCAGTGTAGACCCCATTGTTTTCCAAACCCCTAGCCTTCAAAAAAGTTTCATGGCCATGTTTACCCCAAAGGCAGAGTGGGGTGGGTTGGGGTGAAGTGAGTCAGGATGGGTTGGGAGTAAGGGCCACAGAATGCTTGGCTCTTGTAATAAATTGTCTTTGGCACTATGCACATTTTAAGTAAATAATCTATGACACATGAAGTTCAGAGTCCAATCAGGCATAGGGTGAACGTGCTCACTCCGCTCCAGGGATGGTTGGGGTGCCTGAATGACCTCACATGCGTGTGAAGGCAAGCATCAGTCCAGTGCCTCATTCTTACCTTGGAGGGATTGACATCTTACACCTGCACCAATTTGGCAAGGCTGTATAAGAGGGCCTGCACATCAGACAGTGGGCATACGAAAAGAACAGAAATGGAAGCGAGGCAGAGTAGAGAATGGATGCTAATGAAGGAAGAAGGATATAGGCAGGGATCGATGGAGGCCAGGAAGAGGCAGAGCGGAGGCAGGTAGTCAGGAATGGGCCTCAGGGTGGGGGCCAGGGCTAAGAAGGGAGCTCCTATTGAGTGATCACCAGGGATCGCCAGGAGGGCGGCCTGATATGTAATGTTTCTGCAGATGCTAAGGGACTAAGTGACAGGAGGCGTGTACGGCTTGGTAAAGAACCCCATGATTGCCAAAGGCTGGCAATGGGACCCGATCCTGGACATAAGGTTGACTGCACCTGTCGGTGGGCATCTCAGCTAGTGTACAGTCCGGACAGGATAAGTGGAGACAGCAGATTTTAGAGGAAGCATCAGGACCCCATGTTTTAGCAAGAAAGGCCTCTGCTGGATTTTATTTTAACTTCGTTTTATTGGAATATTTATTGACTTGGTTTTAACCGCCACACATTCTTATAAGTTTTTATAGATTATTTCATTTTTTATTGAAGAACAATTTTGTTGCACTGCACTTTGGACCCCAGTTATTTGGTTGTTGATTTGATGGATTGTAATAAAAGCACTTAACACTTTATGCATTTAAACCCTTGCTGCAGGTGAGTCCTCATTTGTCGGCTCAATGGAGCAGGGAGCCAACCCCGGACCGTCACAGCTCTGCCAACTACAGTTCCACCCTCAGCTGGGACCTGACTCCCAAGGTTCTCCTAAGTCAAGGACCCTCCCAAATTTTTGGGCCATTTTTCCCCTGTTTGCAGGATGAGGTGGTGTGTGTGTGTGGTGTGCACAGAGTGCCGACCAATCCCCAAGGCAAGACTTACTTGTGGCCATGTGAAGTAATATAATGTTGTCAGTGTAAATTTAAAAATACTAAAATGACCACACAAACTCTACACAGATCACAATGATTAAGCTTTTATGTATTTCTAACTGTTAGTGATTGAGGCAGCTTAGTGTTTTTTTGGGGTTAACAAAGAAGTTCTCTAAACTTGTTCATTAAGTGTCAACCAGCGAAGGGTTTCAGGAAAAACCTATAAAACTCACTTGTTCTTTACCAGTGCCATTTGTTAGCTCGTTCATCATTCACTAAGATTGAATGATTTAGGAAAAGCACTTGAGATCTGCACAATTTATGAAGGAAGTCCATGAAGTCATTAAATCAGTGAACGTCTACAATAAGAAACTTTCAATTTCTCTGTTGTAGTTTACAGGCTGTGATAGACTATTTCTGAACAATTAACTCCAATGTGCTTGCTGCAATAAACCAAAAATACTATTTATTTATAATGTAGGATAATTAAAGATGGATATATGTAAATATATGCAGAGATATATGTATGAAGATATATTAATGAAGGACAATAACAAACAACGCAAAACTTAATTTATGCTAGTGTTGCAACCTGCAAGAAGAATGCACCAGACATTTTCGATACAGACAAAACTATTGACTTTATTATTAAAGCGAGTTTAAACTATATACAGAACTGTCGCCCTCTCCACTCATCACCAAACCACCTCCCACACTGCAGTGGGGTAAATTGTGTCCTTACAAAGGCACAGTGCCTCTCACCTCTACGCTAGCTCAGTTAAATTTCTTTTCTCCAATACAAAAGACACATTACTTATGAATTCTGATCTTTTGATCATGTGGTCAAGATGGATATCTTTTTTTGCTAGTGTTATAATAAGTTTGTTATAATATTAAGGTTAATGTCACTGTCTCTGTAAAACACTGTTCAAAGGGTTCATTCACATGAGCAGGCTAAGTTTGGCATACAGAGGCTAGTCTGCCTGGATTTAGAAAACCATTACTAGCAGTTTGAAGAATGAATGTAACAACTGCAGTGTAAGCATTGTGCTATTCTTGTATTTTTGGAGGTTGGGGTTGAGTCCTTTACTGTCCTTGTTTGGAGACCAGAGGACCAGCATATGGGCAGCCAGTATAAAAGGCTTGGCGATGGGGAAACCCTTTGAAGCTGATGGCGGATGATGTTATCGTCATCCTTCGAAAATCCTTTTCAGCATAGGAACGAAAAATGGCAGACTGTATACATTAAGATCCAACCTTGTGTTTTGTCTGCTATAGCTTCCTCCGTTTGTATAGCGCGTAAATCCTCATTAAAGAAAGCTAAGTATATATCTCTGATGTGATTTGTAACACGCATATCACTATGGGAGGGATATGCCTTTTAATATCATATCTATATATTTTTCGGTTACTTAAAATGCCGCAATTTTAAAAAGAATGTATTCCAATTAGGGAGCTTTTGTTTCTAAAGGAAACAGCTAGTTATTAAATATTTGGTGTCTGCGCTTTTGACATTTACATTAATTTGGTCACAGCTAGTCTGCACTGGTTCAGATTTTCACACACAGTTTGTTCAGTATGTGTGTGTGAAATGGTAGTGCTGATCACCTATTGGATACAAGAAAAGAAACATTTAACAGCTAAAATGTATCCTTCACAAAGGTTATTACTTTTCAATTACAACTACTAAGTTACACTGAAAAGTTCTCAGATTGAAAGTAGGTATGCTTATGGTTTGGTGTTGGCGATGATTTGATCCTTCTAATGAACATGTGGCTTTTACTTAGGATTTTCTTTCTCTTGCTCATGAGACTTGCTTTACTTTAGCAAGGGTAGACTGGCAGCCCCTCATCTAACTCCAGTACTGACAAGTCTTCCACTCAAAAGGGTTCACTCCAGCTTTTTTTGCAGCCATACACCCTAGGCAGCGGGTGTCTGCTATGGAGCAGACATATGGCCAGACGGAGAGCAAAAAACAGTAGACAGAGCATTGATCTGGTGTTTGCATGGGCTTTTAAAGGAAGGAGTACATGTTTTGTCTTTGGTTTCTTGAGTGACATCCTTTTGTTTGATGATTGGTTCAAAGTTCCATCCATCAATGCTGCCAATGGTTGGCGTTCTTTGCAAAACAGTAGAATGTGGTGTGCAGATTGCCAAATGTTCTGAAATGCCTTCTCCAAGGGGAAAAGAAATAAAAAATTCTCATAACTTCCTGTATTTATTAGGAAACACATTAATTTTCATATTCATGTCTCATTTTATGAAATCGTGTGGAAAGCTATGTCTGTCCCTTACGTATAATAGAATGTGGTGCGAAAATTGGCCATATGTTTGCATATGCCAAGTTCAAAAGGTCACTGATTAAAAAACAAGTTCATGTGAAGAAAGTGCTATTTTGACAGCATTTTACACCTTCAATGAAACAAAATGTTATGGAAAAAGGGCAAGGCTGAAAATGAAGATGCCTCTGGCACGCCAAATCGCCAGTTTCTTCGAACAGCCTTTTAAACCCTTGCAAAATGAAGGTTTGTCAACTCAATAAATATAAAGCCACACAGCACTGGCCTCAGATTCAATCATAAGACACACGTATGACTTTTGTGGTCATTCAAACAGCTTGTAATGACTGTTGGGATCTGTTGCTGACCGCAGTTTTCTGTATGCAAGAGATACCAACTGACAGGGCGTTTCTCAGGCAAAATTTGAAACAGTAAGCTAATCCTAAAGCTAAAGTCATTGAATGTCTCTCTGTTTGCTTTGTTGGTGGGAAACGTGAGGGAAAAAGTTGCTCAGTAGGATGGATTTAATTATCGTGTCATTGATTATTAACATATTTAAATTAGTTGTATAAAAAAAAAAATTAAAAAAAATTAAGGAACAACATGCATTTCTTAGAGATTTCTTTTTAGTAACACAAAGCATTTTTTGAGGGTCCCAGGCCCATCGGACTGCCTTAAACTCCACCTGTGTTTATGCCAACATAGTGTGTTTTGTACGTGTTGGGTGAGAATTTTTCCCAGAAACACTGAAGTATAACTCCATCACTCTTCACACACACATATTGAACTAGTTTCAGTGGCCATCCCACCCCGGCACTACTTTTAGGCGGTTAGCTTTTCTTATCTATTTATTTCAAATTTCTGCTTTTTTAAAATTGACTAGTACAGGAGCTCTCTGGGTGCACTTTGCACTTTCTCTCTGTAGACGTTCTTGATATCTTCCCTTTCAGAAAATGCCATTTAACCTGACTGGTGACTTTAAACTGATTGCTTATGAATAATAATAATAATACATTTTATTTATTCTGTAGGCACCTTTCAAACAATCAAGGACAAAGAACAATAGATGAAACACACATTATAAACAAAACTAAAACACAAAATTTAAAATCAGAATGAACAATTGTAATCAAATAAAAAAAAGAAGTCTTAAACAAATGAGTTTTAAGTTTAGATTTGAAAAGTGAGAATGATTCAATTTCTAAGCTCAGATAGTAGTGAGTTCCAAAGCTGGGAAGCAAAGCAACTGAATTTTCTGCTCCCCATGGTGGTAAGAGGGATGGGGGACAGCCCGGTGGATGGATGAAGGGGATCTAAGGGTGCAGGGGGGAATGGCAAAATGGAGGCGGTCAGACAGATATGGAGGGGCAATGCTCAGGATAGCCTTTAAAGTTAACAGAAAAAGTTTTAATTCAATGAGGAACTTAACTAGAAGCCAGTGAAGCTGCTGCAAGACGGGAGTGATATGGTGAATAAGAAGGTTCTAGTAATGATGAGGGCAGCTGAATTCTGGACCAGTTGAAGTTTATAAAAGATTTGTGAGAAAGACCAAAGAAAAGGTAATTGCAATAATCGGGGCGAGAAAAACTGAGGCTATGAACAAGGATAAGGTGGTGTGGGGAGTGAGGGAGGGTGAAATGATTAATAAAGGCCGGAGATGTTACTGATGTGGGACTGAAAAGATAGAATACATTAAGGATGACACCTAGACTCTTAACCTGTGGGAAGGGGAGACAGAGGAATTATCAATAACAAATGAAAATGATCAGTTTTGGACAATGTTGATTTTCTACCAATGAGGAGAACCTCATTTTTGTCACTATTTAATTTAAGAAGATTTGAAGAAACCAGAATTTGATTTCTGATATGCAATCAATAAGATAGGGGGGTGGAAAGGAAAAAGTAGGTTTGTTAATGAGGGTAGAGCTGGGGTCATAAAATAACAGTGGAAGTAAATGTTACATTTACGAAAGATATTGCCGGGGGGAAGGGGTAAATAATGAAAAGGGGGTCCCAGGACAGAGCCAAAGGGCACACCTGAAGTAATATCTGCAGGAAACAACAGTCAGTTTGTTTTCTGTCAGGGATGACCCCTGTCTGTCCCCACATTGAATTTGGGTTTAAAAAAAGTGTCCCACTTAAAACAGACAGAATACCATCACTGCACATAAAGTTCACGTGAACAGATCAAGTGTGTACGTCTATGAGCTGGTAGACATCTGAACACTGGCCGCCTAAAGATTTGGTAAAGCAGCAGTATAAAACGGGGATCTGATGAGAAGCAATGAAAATGAAAGTATAAAATGATGATGGAGTTCAAATTAGAATTTAGGGAAATTGTGTGAAAAGTAGGCAAGGAAATGCACAGGAAAATTAAAGTCCAGTCTCCAGAAGCAAATTTTAATGGGGTTCAAAAAGCGAAAACACCGCACATTGAAAAAATTACAAAAGTAGAAGAACCCTGGGATACTGTAACTTACAAATGAGAGGTAAGGGGACTTCAATGAGACAGTGACAGGGGGTAAAGTTGCAGATCAGCCATTATGGCAGATCGATTATTTGCTTTTAATGGTTTGCCCTCTGTTCTCAAATGTCATATGATTCACATTGGACTTATTTGTCTTTTCGCCTTTTTAACAGCTGTTTCTTTTACCTTTGCAGCTTCCTTTTAACTTTTATTAACCCATTCCAGAGTTTTTTTTAAGTTCTAGTAATTCTAACTTTAGGTAGTACCTGTTGTCCAGCATCCCATGTAAATGTTTTTAAACTCTTCAATGCTCCTCAACTGTGTTGACTAATATTTTGAATCATCTGTGTGAGGGTTGGGGTCTGAAGTCTTGGTGTTTAGTTTTTCTTTTTTTCTATTTTCTTTGTTTAAGGTTTCTGTGAGGTAAAAAGAATTTGGGGATCTAGTTGAATTTCAGAATGCTGGTTTTCCCTCAATCAAATCTTGTTTCTTGTTTCACTTGAAAGTGTATTAATATATTGGACTCACATTTTTGAGTCTTGATTTTTGTATATGATTTTGTTAATTTCTTTTTTTGTCTTCTGTTCTTGTTCCTTATTTTGATAAGATTTTTCCCCTTTTACTTTCCAAAAATTTAAAAAATCATTATATTTTGTGTGACTCTTTCTGATAATGCTAGTATTTAAATTTTGAATTTCAACTTTGTAAGTTATAATTAAATCAAGTGTGTGGTTATGATTATGAGTTCATAATCAAACCAACTTTGATTTCTCACTGCTGGTTATTTCCCTCCTGGTCAGCTGTCGGCTTTACTTCAGTTGAACTTACTTCGGGTGTTTGAAGGCTACGCGCTGGGGAGGCCCCGCTGCTCTGTGCTTCCACCGCTGCTACTCAGAAGAGGTGGGGCCTGAAAGAGAGGGATTGAAAAACGCCGTAACCAGTAGCAAACCAGATATTGCAAAATTTTTGCTAAAAACAATTGGTCGGAGAATAGCCTTTTTTAAATTGGTGTCCCCCTTTAGAGTGGCTCGATTCATTGATGACTGATGTAAACTTTGAGAGGCGCGGACCACTTAGAGGTGAGCAGCCAAATGATTGACAATTCATGACTAACAGAAATCAAAATAAGTTCGGGTGGGCAATGGCTTGAATTGGGCCCATGTATTTGGCCCCTGGCGGGACCTCTCTGTATTATGGGCTAAGGAGATGGGGGGATGAATGCTGTTTGTGAATCTTAAAAAAAGAACAAAACTATGGGATTAACAACATTAAAATGGGCAGTGAAAGTGGGGGTCTGCAGCAGCCTTCTCACTGCCCCGCCAATTTGATTCTCAAAAAAATCAAAATCAACAAATCTTGAGACATTGTACAGTGAAATTTAGGTGCATTTTCCAGTGAAAAAAATAAAATAAATAAAAAATCACAATTACTCAAGTTAAAACTAAAATAAAAGGGAATAAAATAAGAACCAAAACTAATGTTTCCATTCATACATATATCATATTTGCATTGTCCCTTTATCCAATGTTAACTTAGAGCTGTATTGTAAACATGAGAGTGTATTGTATTGTAAACATGAAAGTGCACCGGTCAGACTGACCACTTTAGCAGCATTCAGCATGGTGATGGCTGAAGGATAGAAACTTTTTCCCAGTCTGTTGTCTTGGTCTTTATGGATCTGAAACATCTGCCTGAAGGCGGGCATTCAAACAATGCATGTCCTGGGTGTGATGGGTCCTGAAGAATTTTCTTGACGTTCATGAGACAACAGGAACTATGTAGTTCTTTTAGTGAGGGAAGAGGACAGCTGACTATCCACTGGGTGACCTTAATGAACCTGTGGTGCTCTTTCTTCTGTGTTACTGTGAGTGGAGAACCGCGCAGGGGCAGTGACCAGGATGCTCTCTACTGCGGCGCTTAAAGGATACCAGTAGTTTCTCAGGGATGTTGTTCTTTCTGAGCACCAGTCTTTTTTGGGCCTTTCACTACCTCAGCAGTGTATTTTCCCCCAGGTCAAGTCCCCCCTAATGGTGACTCCCAAAAAGCAGAAGTCTGAGACCCTCTCCACACAGTCCTCGTTGATGATGAGTGGCTGGATGTTGTCTGCCTTCTTCCGAAGTCCCGATGAGCTCCTTAGTCTTGGCGTTTTAGAGCAAGTTGTTATTCCACACCACGTTGTCAGCTACTCCACCTCTCGCTGTGGAAGAATCATCCCCCCAGAGATGAGCCTACCATTGGTATGCCAGCGAACCTAACAATGGTGTTACTGTGTGGGCGGGAAAATGCAATCATTTTGTGTAGGGGTATAGAGCAGGGGGCTCAGCACACACCCCTGTGAGCCAGTGCTGAGGCTGATGGGTGTGGGAAGTAGGGGCCTCAGGATGTCCCTTGATCCAAAGGCAAGTGGAGGGAAGTCCTATGTCTGACAGTTTGGTCACCAGTGTGTGGGGTAAGATGGTATTAAGCGGAGAGTCATGAAGAACGCGTGCACAGCTCCCCTGCTGCTCCAGATGGGACAGAACAGCATGGAGAACAAGCGACCCGGGCGGCACCTGTAAGCAAACTGGTGCAGATCAAGCATGGGAGGAATGAATGACATGATGTGGTTCCTGATGAGCTTCTTGAAGTACTTCATAACCACAGAGGTCAGTGCAACTGGCCTGTAGTCATTAAGACTGGTGATGGTCTGTTTCTTGGCCAGAGGCACTATGACAGAGGTTTTCCCGGGGCAGGATGCACAATGGACGAGACAGAAACTGGTTGAATACCCTGGTGAAGACCCTAGCCAGTTGGTCTGCACAGTCTTTCAGCACGCGCCTGAGATGCCATCAGGTCTAGGTGTCTTCCGGGGTTGACAGTCCCAAGGCGGCGTCTCACCTTGTGCTCCCCACTTTGAAGATGGGGCTGTTGTTGGTATCAGCATCGGGATGGGTCAGCTTCTCTGGTGGATCCACTTCAAACTGGTGGTTCAGTTCCTCAGCCAGTGATAAATCACCCCCCACAGCTCGGGACTGGTCCTGTAGTTGGTCATATGCTGAAAACCCATCCACACTTGCCTGCCGTTGTTGCTGTCCAGCTGTCCCTCGATCTTCCTTTCATATCTAACTTTGCCCCTCAGATACCCTTTTGGCTGGCACAGGGTGACTGTAGAGGGACCTTGTCACCAACCTTGAAGGCAGTGTTCCACTCTTTCAGCAGCCCCCAGACTTCCCTGGTCATCCAGGGCTTCTGATTGGGGTGGAATCGGATATGTTTATCCACCTGTGACAGTGTTGTGCATTTTTTAATATAACACAGTACGCTGTCATTTAAACACTTCAAGGTCTGGTATTTAAAGATGTCCCAGTTGGTCCTACTGAAACAATCCTACAGCTGCTGAGAAGCCCAGCTGGCCAAGTTTGAACTGTCCTTGTTCTGTTATTGGCAGTTTTCCGGGAGGGGATGTATGCTGGAATTAAAAACAGTGGTCAGAGTGGCCCAGGTGAGGTGCAGTGTAGCCCTGTTTAATGTTTGTGTAGACTTTATCCAATGTGTTAGCTCCTTTGGTGGCACACTTGACGCGTGATGGAATTTAGGGAGCACAGGTTTTAAATCCACATGTTTAAATACCCAGTAACGATATACACAGCATCAGGGTGCTTGGTCAGTGACTGCTAATACTGCGGTGTAAAAAGTTCAACCGATTGCATTAGCGTCCGGTGCTATGTAAACAGCTGTAATCAAGACCACAGTAAACTTCTAGGGAGGTATATGGGTCTGCATCTAACAGTCACATACCAAGTTCAGGGGGCAGCGGTGTCTACAGTCACTGTATTTGTACACCAGTTGTTATTTGCTCACACAGCACCCCCCCTCTGCTTCTTACCATAGTCACTGGTTCTGGTCTGGGTTGTGCAGGGGTAGCCTGTTACTGAAGCAGAGTCCCGGGGTCAATGTAGAAGCCAGGATTCCATGATCAACAGAAGCAACTATTCTTTCGATGTTATTTGTTGCCACCTGTAGCTTCAGTTCATCGATTTTGTTGACAGAGATCTGGCATTGGTGAGAAAAACACTGGGAGCGGTGGTTTAACAAAGAATCACCAGAGCCACGAAAAACTCATAGATCTGTCCGTCCCTTTAATGCTTGGAACCTCTCCATCATTGTCTTTTGTCCTGTAAATGTGTCGTAAGCAGCAAGCAGCCCCGCTATCACATTTCCCCACCCCCACAGTTTCTCAGCTTTGAGTCTGTTTACCTGCGTGTCAGTTGCTTAGGGGGGGTTTTATAGAGTGAGAAGTCAAAAAATTACATCTTTTTTAAATACTGTATCGAATTTTATTTGCCTTTTACCTTTATTTATTTACTTACTTCCTACAGTGTAAAGTCACAAGTAGAGTGCAGAGCTTCCCATGTACATATACAAAGTAAGCGATGGCAAAAATACATTCTTGATCCGATGCAGACCGTGTCATGTAGTAAATAAATCAGGTAAAACATTTGATCTAGCTTTATATAAGTAACATATAAAATGTTAAAGTTTTTGGGACATGTTTTTGGGACATATAACATCCTTTGTATGTAAAGGCATATTTAATGTTATTTACCTATTTACCTTTATTTATTTACTTTTCTTCCCACAGGAAAGTCCAGTAGATTGCAGAGCTTCCAGTACATATACAAAGTACAGCGATGGCAAATGTGCATTCTTGTCCCATGTAGAACCGTAGTCATGATGTGAGTTGACCCTGTATAGGGATCTTTATGTGAAAAAACAGTCTCAAATGCGGGTTAAGTTGGATCATGAACACAGCTGAAAAGAATAAAACTGAATAAAAATAAATAAAACTAACCTTACAAGTATCATAAATTACACCCGGGTGTATGTTTTTAGTCTAATATAGTAATAAAAGTAGCTCACTTCTCAAAACGGACTCGTAGGGATCGAACCCATGAAGTTTTGATTACCAGTCAACAGTTGATACCATTGCACCACAGAAGCGGTTGTAGCAAATGCATGTCATATCTGGAATTCAGGCTTACATTATAATTTTGTCTACATTTTGTCATTATTACTAAAACATGAAAAACGTTTATTTTAACGATGTGTTTACATAGATCGTTGTAGACACGGAAACACATGAAATGCAATTGTTGAATTAACGATATAGTATTTATAAAAGGTGTCATTTTGTGACTTCTCTCTCTATATAGCTTTAAGCAACTGACACCGGTAAACAGACTTGAGCTGGAAAACTGTGCGGGGGGGGGATTTATAGCGACTGTTTGCTGTTTGCTGCTTATCAACACATTCCAAAGGACAAAAAGACGCTTTATAGAGAGGTGAGAAGTGTTTTAAGGAGGGACGGATCTACAAGTTTTTTTGTAGGCTCTGGTAATTGTAGTGTTAACAGGCTGCCTACGTAACCTTGCTAATGTGCCAGCCCTGCAGCCTCGCTTTTTTTTTTTTCTACACCGCCTCTGTTGCCTGCCCGTGGATGAGAATCCACAGAGAGCGGACTCCTCGCTATATCTTCCGGAATGGGAGGGAGTGGGGAAACCTGATGAAACACCCCTTGCTGCACATTCCAATCTTGAGAAGTTTCTATCAGCTGTAAAAAGTTGGCTCGACAAAATGCAGGTAAAAAAAGTAGTAATATAGACACACATACACACTAAACACTGAAACAAGAGCACCCAGCATGCATTCAAGCATGCCACCATAGCACTTTCATCACCATTCTGTCACACAGCAGCTATTTCTGTCTCCCAAAGTGTTACTTTTTGGGCCCTCAAGATGATGATTTAGGGTCTCAAGGGTGAAGACCCCCAGTCTGAAGTCCTCTTTTTTTCAGAGCTATCACTTTCTTTAATTCTAGTAGTTGCAGGAGTCCTGGAGAGCTAAATTATTATTGTTTGCTCCTCGTTATTGTTCAAGAATCATTATTCTTGATTTGTAGAAGTCTTATTGATGTTGTGCTAATTACAACAATGGCTGTCATGTGTGGTCTCTTTTATTATTTTCTTTTTCCCTATTTAACAATGTCCCTACGGTCCCACATTCCTGCTGCTCACAAATTTCCTCTGGGGTAATAAAAAGTCTTCTGCTGTCCTGAAGGTGAAAGCCACACATGCAAAGAGAGAACATGGAGGTTCAACAGCAGTGACCGGGAGAAGGACTGGAACAAGAAAACTAAATCAAAAGGGCAGAAGTGCGGACCACCACATCATAATACCTCCTGAATAAACACACAAGGGGTCTGAAATGAGGGGCAGCTCTTAAAAATGGAACAAGTAAAGCATCAGCTGAGCAGAGCAGAAATAAAGGAGCTGAGAGTCCAAAAGGAATCGACTTATACAGTGCAGACCATAACCTTAAAACACAATTTATGGGTCAAGTTTACTGGTGTACCCCATTCCTCACATAAAAAATAAATATTCTGTAATTTCACAAACATTTCAGTTTATTGTTGTTCACATCACCACAGAGGGCCATTTTGTCTCCCGTGGTGCAGAATAAAGGATGAAGCAGTCATGGAGTGGATAACCGGAGCCCCAGACCTCCACCAAAGCACTGGGTGCTCGTCCATCGCTGGCCACGGGGAGAACACGAGAACTGCAGACATTTATCAGGCTGCTTTGGAACGGAGAGGCCGCCGTAGGCTCTGCATGGACACATTGAATGGGCAGTCGCCCGCGGCCTTTTTAATGTCAGAGCTGGCTTTGCGTCTTCATGGATTATTGATGTGTTTTATTGTGTGCTGTTGATTGTTATACTGTGGGTTGAACTTGATCCCTGGTTCAAGGGCCCCCTAGCATGTGATGGAGTTGAACTGTTTAAAGGAACTCAGCTTCATGATTTGCTGGGTCTGTGCTGAGTCTCATATTCTTCTGAGCTTATGTTTAAAAGTTGAAAGTGCTATTTTGATATTTGCTATGATAAAGGTTTGAATTATTAAGAAAAGGCATTTTAAGTGACTTTACAGCAAGAAAAGAAGAAGGCAATCCTTGGTAGAAGAAGAATAAAAGTCATCTTTAAAGTGTGCTGCTTGCTCTGTTGTTCTGCTCAGGCTAAGTTTCCTGTTGAAAGACCTGAACAGAAGGAAACATAAAGTCACCCAAAGCTGAGAACAAAACAACAACATTTTTTGTATATAGCACATTTTCATATAAATAATTCAGCTCAAATTGCTTAGTGCATGTCATTGCGTAGTGAACTTTAAAAACACCTAAACAGTCACAGACTCCTGAGTTAACAAGCGGTCAATCAGCCGATGGGCGGCGTGGGCCATCTAAGGTCTTGATGTTTTGTGGCGCCCTGTTAGCAACTGGATAAACCAATCGGTTAAAGGATTTCTGATTATGTAATGTACTCCTTGGCATTGTGATCTAATCAATGAAGAGTATAAACAGAGTGAGACAGGCGCCTCCTTCGTAACACTCGCTAATAAGGTGCTTGTGCTCCCTACTGAGAGACGGAGATAAGAAGAAGACTGACTGGCGCTTTTCTCCCCGCTTGTGTTTTTCTGACTGAACGGACACCCAGAGTGGGTTGTTGGGAATTTTAATAAACAATAATCACAATAGATTTTATTATTTACTGATAAAGAGAATGTAATAACAGAGAATCTATCCAAACTTGTAGAATCATTAAAACTTTGCCAGCAGCCCTATTAAAAACAGAATGGCAGTGAGTATGATAAAGATGATTCAGAATCATTTAGTAAAATTTTTAAAAATTAAACCTCATTTGACCTTCTCAGTCATCCATTTCAGTTCCTCACAGTCACCTCAATTTCCATTTAGTGAGCCAGCAGTGTGAGAGTGAAGATTGGGTTAACATCAAAGCTCACTTCACTTACTATACTAAGACATTTCTGATGAGATCTGTGATTTTGTTGTTACCAACATAAAAATATATATTGATAGGCAGCCAGCAGATAATAAAAACCCACGACTGCTCCTAATATTTTTGGCTTTTCTTCAGACGGTTTTGATATTTTACTGTCACTCACCTCCACAGTTTGCCTCTTTTCATCATACAGTTGATGGCTCCTGAATGGCTTCTTGCAACTTACAAAATATTCTGATATAAAACAATCATCAGTGAAAAAAGGGAAAAAAAAAATTAAAGTAAAATTACCATTTCCAAAAAATGTATACTGAAAAGCTCCTTCATATACCCCTGTTTCAATATCTCTAAAACATAAAAATATGAGTTGTAATGAAAAGTGCAAACAGCCACACTACAGCAATGTGATCTCTTTAACAGTTAAAGTTATTTTTTAGCTGTAAAAGAAAAGATGGCAGACAACAATGTAGCGATCAATGGATATTAAAACACATTATGTACAGGTATAACAACTAAACTAAGAAAATTTGAAAGTCCCTGATACAAATAACAATAAATAACTCAAAGTACCAACAACCGTCAAACACAAGAACCAAAGTAAAGGGCAACACAAAGAAACCTGTTAAGTAATCGGCCGCTGAGAGTGAAAGGATCAGAAGATTAGTCGGGCGTGTGCAGCTGAACAAAATGAGAAATAGAAATGATGACAAGAAGATTTCCAAGACTGTTGAGAAAAGCAAGACACGAGAAATGTAATAAGTCCATAAACTTCTGTTTCATAAATCAGAGTATAACAAGATGTATTACTGTGAGGATAGCAACGTCCCAAATCTCAGTTTTTTAAATCAGCAGGTTCAGATGAGCTGAGGTTGGTGCCCAGTGGTGGTCTGACCACCCTGTGCTCATGAGACCCTCACCACACACACACACACAGTGTACACCAACAGCTGTGTTTTTTTCTTTCCGGACCCTCACATTAAATTCCAGACAGTATTCCCGGTTTTCTCTGTCAGTCTGATGTTTTGCTGATTGTCTTTTGTCTGATTTACTTGACGCTTTCTTTTCTTAAATCATAAACACAAACATGTTTTTCTCTGTCACAGTGGCAGCTAAACTCTCTTGTGCTTTATTGCTTTGAAGACATTTGTATGTATATCGATCATTACTCTGTTGCCGTTATCACTAAAAAAATAATTAAGACCTTAATAAATATAGAAATGATATCAAGGTCTCACCAAAACAATCTTCTATTATATTGTAATGCTGAGATTCACTATTCTAACATTAATATGACAGTTGTATTAAATTCATACTTTTATTAGATTAACAGCAAGTGATGTTTCTACAAAAACAAATGAACTGTACAATAAAAAATAAAGGACCACCATTCCAACATAAGAGTTCAGTTTTGATTAAATTAGCAGCAACTACTCAATGATGCGGAGATGTACGACTTTTGGGAGTTTGTGTGTTGTGTTTTTGTTGCCATTTTCCCCTCCTCATCATCACAGACAGTGTGAAGTGGTCCCTCACCACACAAAAGTTCATATGTCATACTCGGTGGTCTGTTAATACAAACTTCATGGAGGCCCCTCGTCTCTCCCCTTTTGTCAGTGAAGCACCTTTTCAGTGTCACTAGTCACATATTTGTGTCATTAGCCCACATAAGGGAAGGCATTTTGGGGACCAGGTCAGATTTTTTTGGACATTCGCACATCTTTACAAGAAGTACAAATGTTAGATCTGAACACACAGGTGAGAGTTCTGAAACTGGGAAAAGGGCTGCGTATAGAAAGACTTGTCACATCAACTTTCAAAAGAGTGTTCAGAAGCCATTGTGATGGGCGCCTAGGGCCCCTACCTGCCAGGATACCAACAGAGTGGACCAGGGGAGAGGGATTGGGAGGCGATACCTCCCATGGGGTACTATAGGGCAGCCCTCCTGGGTGGCTGTGGAGCTGGAGTTTGGTAAAGCCATGTTGGGTCCGTGGGGGCCACCAGCAGGAGCTGCAGAGCCTTATTGAGCCTTATTGAGGACCTCTGCACACCTGGGAGTAATTCCAGCAATACTGACGAGCCATCTGGAACACTCCCAGGACCTGAATAAGAGGAGCCTCCTCACTCCATTGAATGGCCAGAGTCGGGAGGAAGAAGACAAAGCCTGAAGAGGACTGGAGGTGGATGGACTGGCGCCAAAAATGGACTGTGTATAGGTGTGTGGTGGTGTTGGTGTTTTGTACACTTTAAACTGTAAATAAACCGGGTGTTCAGTTTGAACCTATGTCCTGCCTGTGTGTGTCTGGGTTAGGGTGGCTGCATGTGCCTTGGTGGCTTCACACCATTAAGAAGGCTAAGACAATGTCAGGTTATATAGCACCTTGATGTGTAGAGCAGATTTACCAACTGCCAGTTCACAGATCAGCACCAGTCTGTACAAATTTTTCCTGTCCACAAAACAGCAGGCCAGCCCATTATGATCGCCTTAATATAGCTTTCTATGTGTTCTGTTCATCCAGTTGTCATTCCAACAGATGGCACTTCACGAACATTTTTTTTGGTAAAATGCATTGCATTTGTCATTTCAATAGATGGCATATAACAAACATTAACACTGCTTGTACAAATCCTCTACTAAGTTGTGTATTACATAGACAAAGGAACAGGGTGGCCTAACTACACTGCAAACATTAACACTGAATACATCCACCAGAGAGTAACTGCCAGATGCACAGAAATCAGCTTTTCACCTTAATAAAAGGACAAGAGTCTGTGTCTGTGTATCTGTGTGTTCCTTTGGTTGCCATGTCTCTGTCATTCCAACATATGGTGCTACACAACCACCTGTAGTAATAAAATGCATCACATTTGTCAGTCCAACAGATGGCTGTACCAAATGGCATATAACGGAGACAAATGAAGTGTCTGTCTGTGTTTCTGTGTATCTCTGTGTCTGTCTGTTTGCTATATCTCTGTTATAAGACATTTGCTCCTGAATTACAAAAACACATTCCAATAGATGGTGCACTGCAAATGTTAACGTAGAATATGTCATACCGAGAGTTACTGCCAGATGGACAAAAATGGCAGCTGTATCTGAAGAGGAATACGCTTCCATGAGAGAAATGGATCAAATGCATAACGTATGATGAGGCAGTGCTAAACATGCAAAGCTAAGAAAGTCTGGTGTAAAAGAAATCAAAATATGATGCACCAGATCAGCAATGATGAATTGCCTGAGGATATAGATGTGCAAATTATTAAAAATATCCGTGTACACGCAATCCTCAGGTAGTAAAAATCCTAAAGGAACGTGGAAGTGAAATCATAAGAATACCACAGCCTTTGCAGCAGTAGGGCCCAGGAGACACCAAAAACAACCAGAGCTAGACTACACTGTGATGTTCAGCATCAGAGGGTGAAAGGACATAAGGAGAATGGAATCCCAATTTTTATTACAACTCACGAGATTGACTTAAATAATGAGGTAAGGATTGTAGGGGAGCATTATAGCAGTAGCTTAGGTTGTCAGGGTAGTATTGTGGTTACCACTAGAATTACCAAAGCCTATGAAAAAACTTAAATCCCTTTGCACCTCTCCCAGCTCTTTTGTCTTCTAAATGTGTCGATAAGCCTAAGCAGCAAGCAGCCTACTATCCCATCCTCCCACCGCTGCAGAACGGGCAAGAAATTCTCCCAGTTCCTGCCTTGATTGATTATCTGGGAGTGAGCTACCCAGAAATATAAGGGAAATAATCTGATGTGTGTTTTGTGTCTACAACAATCTGTCTGACACATCGTTAAAAGAAACGTTTTTCATGATTTAGTAATAAATAACAAAATGTAGACATGAACTGTATAATGTGTGAAGGCTGATGGCTAAATATCAAATAAAAACTTTCACAAAAGGCACAAGTACAATACGACATCTTCTGTGGTGCTGTGGTTAGAACTGCCGACTTATAATCTGGAGGTCGTGAGTTTGAAACCAGCTCCCCGGCCAATTTTCCGTTTTGAGTAGTGAGCTGCTTTTATTGTTAATATTATACAATAAAAACATACATTTGATTTGTGTCTGTAATAGCGGTGTAGATTTATAGTACTTGTAAAGTTAGCTTTTTTTTTTCACTTTTGTTCTCTCAGTCACGATCACAATACAATGACCACCCCCCATCCCCCTGCCCAGATCTGACATGGATATATTTTATCTGAAACTGGGAATAACTGTAGATGTGAGTGGTGTTTTCAAAACAATGGAACTGGAAATTCTCTGATCTGGAGGGATAAAAGCTGACACACAAACGCTGGTGAATCTGCCTTCCTTCTTCATATCTCACCGTCACTTGATTTTTTTTATACAGTTTTATTGAGTGTTCCTGCTTACGCTGAATTAGCATGCACCTTATTGTCCATGATGTCTAAGCCGCACTGTCAAAAAAAAACAGGGACATAGGTATATATGATAGTTGGAATAACTCATTTTATGACCTGTATAGTATATTTCAGAAAACATTGAGGCACTGATGCAACATTATTCATATTATTCATATTCATTCGCACACCTTCTTGTGCTAGTAATTAATGACTGCATTTTTTTCAATCTTGCCAAGTCTCCTCATTTTGGGACATGTTGCTGTTTCTTATGTATTCCAGGACATGCAGAGGAAAGAATAGTACAGAGAGGTCAGTTCAGTGCTATAAGCAATCATCAGATTCAAATGCGAAAAGTTCCCACACACCCAAGGAAGTCGTCCTACATTTACTGTACATGTGAATCTGTTGCAATGCAAACACTTTCTCTATGCTGTGGTTACTATTACACTGAAGGGGCGCCTGACACTGAATCAGTTTGCTTTCCTGGGGAAGCGGCTGTCTTGGAACAGAAGCTTGTCGATGTTGCATCCTCTTTTTCTTTTTCCATCGCCTTTTCTTGTAAGAAACAATGAAAAAGTTCCTCTGCAAGGTGAGCCATGAACACTCTTTCTTTTCTCAGTGCCCCCCGTGCATGCCTTGTATAGTACATGACGTTGATTGCCACCAAGTCAATCATGTTATAGCACAAGCAACCGACCACCTGTGTGCTCCTGCCACACTGAATAAGCTACGCCTTCTGGTGCACGATGTCAACGCAGCACCAGGCAAAAAAGAAAGAGACAAATATATGTGAAATTTTGAAGAAATCATTTTATGACCTGAATAGTACCAATCACAAAACATTGTTGCACTAATGCAATATTATTTGAAAACAACAGCGTCAGATCGGATGTGAATTTATACTGGCGCTGTTACTTAGGGTCAGATTGGGAGAGCATGAACGTGACTGAAGAATAAAAATGAAAAAAAAAGCTAATTTTTAGAAATACCATACATGATTTAGCTGAGCTTATTCATTCTTACAAGAATGTATAAAACAAAAGAGCATGCAACATCAACAAGCTTCTGTTCCAAGACAGCTGATCCCCCCAGCCCCTTCAGTGCAATAGTAACAGCACAGAGAGGAGTGTGCACATTGCAACAGGCACACATGTCGTAAATGTGGAAAGGATGGTCCTTGGGTGTGTAAACTGTTAACATCTGAATCTGATGATGGCATATAGCACTGAACTGACCTCTCTGTACTATTCTTTCTTCTGCATGTCCTGGAGTACAAAAGAAACAGCACTATGCACCAAAATGTGAAAGAATGCATGGGCAAGATCAAAAAAAAAACGTGGTCACTGATTACAAGCGCAAGAAAGTGTGCGAAGCAATATGAATAATATGAATAACATTGTATCAGTGCCACAGTGTTTTCCGAAATGTACTATACAGGTCATAAAATGAGTTATTCCAAATATCATATATACCTATGTCTCTGTTTTTTTGTCAGTGCGGCTTTGATATCATAGATCATAAGGCACATACTAATTCAGCTTGAGTAGGAACACTCAATAAAACAGAATAAAAAAGATTTCAAGTGAGGGTGAGAAACGAAGAAGGCAGATTCACCAGCGTTTGTGTGTCAGCTTTTATTCCTCCAGAACTGAGAATTTCAGCTCCATTGTCTCAAACACCACTCACATCTACAGTTGTTCCCAGTTTCAGATAAAAAGTAACCGCAAATCTGGGGCAGGGGTGGGTGTTATATCGTGATCATGACTGAGAGAATAAAAGTGAAAAAAAATGCTAACTTTTACAAGTACTATACATTTACACTGGCTGTTACAGACACAAATCAAATGTATAGTTTTATTGTATAATATTAACAGTAAGAGCACCTCTGTACTCAAAACGGAAAATATGCCGGACTGCTGGTTTCAAACTCACGACCTCGGATTATTCATGAACAGTTCTAACTGCTGTTGCTGTTCTTGCATCTTTCGTGAAGATGTTTATTTGATATTTGACCATCAGTCTTTACACATTATACAATTCATGTCTACATTTTGTTATTTATTACTAAATCATGAAAAACATTTCTGTTTTAACGATGCATTTACATAGATTGTTGTAGACACAAAACACACATCAAATTATTTCACCTTACAATTCTGGGTAGCTCACTCCCAGATAATCAATCAAGGAAGGAACTGGGAGAACTTCTTGCCCATTCTGAGGAAGCGGAGGGATGGTATAGTAGGCTGCTGGTTGCATGGGCTTATCACACATTTAGAAGACAAAACAGGCTGATGGGAGGTGTTAAGGGATTTAAGGTGGGCCAGCTTTACTAGTTTTTCATTGGCTCTGGTAATTCTAGTGTTAAAAGAAGGATGGTAAAGTAAGGCACCCTTCCATAAATATGCTGAAATATCGGCACAATAATGCATTAGATTTGGTAAAATCAGACCAATTCTAAAAGCTAATTTGGAACTTGTACGATCAGCACAGGCTGAAATCTATAACCATGATAAGACGCTCTGTGAGCTTGAACCTGAAGATCATGTCATGGTTCTTAAAATTATTGGCTCATTAGCAATGGCCCTACAAAATTAAAGATAGGAAGGGGCTGTTGACTACTTGGTTAAACAACCCAATCGCCAACCCGCAGATCGTGTTTATCATATAAATCTGTTGAAACTGTGAAAGGAACAGGGCCCCGATCCCTAGTTTGGTCAACTGGGTTCTGTTTCACCATAAAAAAGCTTCAATTTTGGTTCTAATTTGATATCCAAACAATGACTGGCGCTCGAAGCAGTTGTCCTGTCCATCCAATAAGCGGTTAATAACAGACCTGGCAGGACCTCGCTAATTGAGCATGACATCATGAATGACCTGTGAGTAGTCATCCGAGAATGCCTGTACAGAATTTCAGAAGCAAATTATGCAGAAGCGGAACTTGAGGTCAAATGAATGCTGGATGTTGGAGTGATTGAGGAAAGTTTTAGACCCTGGTCCACTCCTATTGTATTGGTCCCAAAGCCTGATGACAATTGGTGCTTTTGCAATGACTATCCGATATCCGATGTCGAGGTGTACAAACTCTAATATTTGACCATCCTTCATATGAGAAAACGGTATTGGCAAATTCCCTGAAGGAAAAAAAATGTGTTTAGCACTCTAGTGGTCACTGGCTGTATTGTGTCCTCCCATTTGTTTACATGTGGCACGACCACTCTACAGTGCCACCCATTTGAATGACGTGGTATCTATTCCCGCACATGGGAGGAACACATGCAGCTGGTTTGGAATGCGCTCCTGACACTATATAAATGCCAGCCTTCAGAATTATCCAAATAGTACGTTATTTTGGATTGCCATACTCAACTGGCCTCATCTGGGAACAAGCGGCAAGTACAAGCCTTCCTGGCACTCTATGGGGTACTACCAGAGGTTTTCCGAGAGGGCTGTGCCCTTCAGTGACCTGAAAAATAACAGGACCCTGACATGGTGGTTTCGACAAAAAAAAAAAAACCAGAAACTGCATTTTGTGGCTTTAAAAAGTGGCCCCTACATCTGCACCTGTATTATTAGCTCCTGACTTTTCTTTATCTTTTATTTTGCAGACCGACGCTTGACACAGAGTTGGGGTACTACCTGATTGGCATGAATTCACTCTGGTCACCGACCATGCACTTGTACAGTGGATGACGCTGCACAAAAGTCAAACCCATGTGTCACTAGATGGTTCTTGTTCTCACGGTCATTTAAATTCAAAGTCTGACATCGCGTGGTTCCCTCCACACGACACTGATACATGATCTCAACGATATGACCTCAAGGTTTAGTCCACCTGAACTGATGGGTAAGGGTATGGGTGAGGCCATGGTGGAGAACTTCAAGGCTCATAAAAGTAATTGCACTTGGACGAGGGATTGGCACTGTTGCCTAATGCCTCTGCTTTTACTCACTCTGCAGAAGTAGTGATTGACAGCCACGTCCTGAATGACATCACTTCCTGTTCACTGCCATCTTACTTCACCTTTTCTTGTCCTCTGAATTAAAAGATGGCTTTGCCGCCATCTTGAGTCAATCCCACTGAGACTCATGTCTGAAAACACACCAATTGCTATTGCATTGGGTTTTTATGGAAAGTAAACGGGATTCAACATGCCCCAAATCTTTATCTGATCAAATCAGTTCAGGGATCCATGCCTCTGTGTGTGTGTGTTTGTGTGCTTGGTGTCCTGTCCAGGGATTGTTCCTGCCTTGTGCCCAATGATGGGATTGAGTCCAGCTAACCTGTGACCTTCTCTGCATTAGGGGGTTAAGAAGATGGATGAATCTTTCTCTTCTGTTTCTTCATCCTAAAGCATTACATCGTTTGTATGAAAATGTGGTATAGAAATAAATATTGTTGTTGTTGATGTTGTTTTGTAAATCTTAATGTAAAGAACAACATTAAAATGAGCAGTGAAAGTGGGGGTACGGGCAGCCTCCTCACTGACCACCATCACAAACAAGTGGTAAAGAAGGCCAATTCGATTCTGTCACACAGCAGCCATCCTCTGCCTCCAAAGTGTCACTTGTGCATCAAGCTGCTGATTTAGGGTCTCAGGGTGAAGACCCCCAGACTGAAGTCCTCTTTTATCTCAGAGCTATCAGCCTTTTGATTTCTAGTAGCTGCTGGAGTCCTGTGGAGTTCTAAATTATTATTGTGTGTTCTTCATTATTATTGTTCAAGAATCATTATTCTGATTTGTAGAAGTCTTATGGTGTGTGTGCTGATTAACACAATGGCTGTCATGTGTGGTCTCTTTATTATTTTCTTGTCCTATTTAACAATGTCCACGTGTCACACATTCCTGCTGCTCACAAATTTCCCTCTGGGATAATAAAGTCTTCTGTCAGTCCTGAAGAGTAAAAGCCACACATGCAAAGAGAGAACATGGAGATTCAACACCAGCAGTGACCAGGAGAAGGACTGGAACAAGAACACTAAATCAAAAGGGCAGAAGTGCGGACCACCACATCATAATACCTCCTGAATAAACACACAAGGGGGTCTGAAATGAGGGGGCAACTCTTCAAGTGGAACAAGTAAAGCATCAGCTGGGCAGAGCAGAAATAAAGGAGCTGAGAGTCCGTCAGGAATCGTCTTATACAGTGCAGACCATAATACCTTAACACACAATTTATGGGTCACATTTCCTGGTGACTGTGGTGGGTTGGCACCCTGCCCAGGATTGGTTCCTGCCTTGTGCCCTGTGTTGGCTGGGATTGGCTCCAGCAGACCCCCGTGACCCTGTATTCGGATTCAGCGGGTTAGAAAATGGATGGATGGATTTCCTGGTGAATTCAAACCTCAAATGAACAAATAAAGAAATAAAGTCAGATTTTCATAAACTTTTTTTTATTTGCAAATAATGACAATGTAATGATCTTACATTCTTCCAATGTACAGTCCCGAAAAGTGGGATGTTCTAAGGAATTCTCTTAAAAGGGACAAACATGAAGTGCAGTAAATCAATTCACAAAAATGTTTCCCTGTATATGTGTAGCTAAATTTGTCACAAAATACTTTTTCTGCAGCAATCGTAGCAGAAGGGATACCAGGGATGCTAATGAAGATGATTTAAAATCATTCAAGGGTCTTTTTAAAAATAAGAAACAACCTTTTATCAATTAAAAAAATATTTTAAAGATCTATGAGAGGCAGAGTGTTCTTCAGATCTAAATGTGATTCCTTTATTAAAGGTTTAAGTTTCTCTGTTTTTATAAAATATGAGCACAATGCTGTCCTCTGAAGTATTAATTGTGTTCTGTATGAGGTGAGCAGCTGCGGCTAAAGAGACTTCACAAATATTAACAAATGTCAGTCTAAAGCAGCAAATCCTACGTTTAATTGTGGACATCAAACCTCATTTGACCTTCTCAGTCGTCCATTTCAGTTCCTCACAGTCACCTCAGTGTCATTTAGTGAGCCAGCAGTGTGAGGAGTGAAGGCCGACTGCTCGCTCTGCACTCGTCTGTCATCTGCTGCCTTATTGAGGAGGAGTGTGGATTAAAGTGCAGGAATAGGAAACATTAACTTCAAGATTGAAATAAAAAGTTTAACATGAGACAAAACTAAAATTACTAAGCAACAAGTATCTTATAAGATTTGATTCTTAAACACATCCCCACCTGCCTGACAAAAGTTGAAGAGAATTTCAGCCATCATTGAGCTCTGCTGTAGACACACAAACTGTAACTGCAGAGATTTAAAGATCTTTACATTTCTACATTTTGGGCAAAATTGAAGACATGACTTGACAATTTATAACCAGATAAAGATAATCCCAAAGGATTGCAAAATACAAAATCATTCGACAGCATAAAAAAGAAATAACATCACAAAAACTCTGAAGTATTGAAATGAACTGCCAGGAGTCTCCTACATTTACAATGCTCTTCATTTGAGATTCTGAAAATAAGAGTTTAAGGAAAAACAATGATTGTGAGAAAAAGCAACCTTTCTAAACAGTCTACACTCGACTCTAATAGAGTACAAAATAGGATATACAACAATAAAGTGACTATAAAAAGATTAAATTGATAATAAATATGTTTAAGAAATGAGTTGCTAGCATGAAAATGAACACAGGCATGTTGCAAAAAAAAAAAAAAATCAATATCTGCAAGAGAAGAAAATTATTTTCTTTATGTTTTAACATTTATAATATATTGAACACTGCAGAAGCCGGACTAAATATTTTACAAGTCAGGATTATTTTTAGTGCTTTTCTGAACCAGGAATAAAGAAAAGCATAAAGAATTGGATTAACCTCAAGCTCACCTCACTTAGTAACATAAACGTATTAGCCATGGTAGATGCGATCAGGTTATTATAATCAGTACTCAGACTGCATATATTGATAGGCAGCCAGCAGATAATAAAAGCCCCCACGACTACTCCTAATGTTTTTGCGGCTTTTCTTCAGATGGTTTTGATATTTACTGTCACTCACCTCCTCAGTTTGTCTCTTTTCTATCATACAGTTGATGGCTCTTGAATGACTTCTTGCAACAACAAATATTCTTATATAGAAAAGAATCATTAGTGAATATGGAATAAAAAAAGTCATGAGTAAGAGATAAATGTTCATTTCATTAGAAGCGATTAATGTACAATCTCCTTCACATTGGTCTACATGAATATTACTAAGGCATAAAAATATGAGGTTAATTAAAAGTGCAAACAGCCACATTACAGCAATGGTGATGATTGCAACCATCAAAGTTATTTTTGAGCTGTAAAAGAAAGGATGGCAGACAGCAATGTAGCGATCAATGGATATTAAAACCACATTATATATCACGCACTGCACTGAGAATATCTGCCAGTGCCTGATACAAATAACAATAAATAACTCCAAAGTACCAGCAAGTTTCAATCGAGCTAATCAAAGAAAAGGGCATCACAAAGAAGCCCACTAAAAATCGACCACAATCGAAGTGAAAGGATCAGAAGATTAGTTGGCGTGTGCAGCTGAACAAAATGAGAAATAGAAATGATGACAAGAAGATTTCCAAAGACTGTCGAGAAAAACAAAAGACACGAGAAAGTGTAATAAAGTCCATAAACTTCAGTTTCAAAAATCAGTTTATCACAAGATGCATTACTCTGAGGAAAGCAATGGCCGGTTTTGAGTCCATTCAAGTCCATGTCTGTCACTGCAGTTATGCCATCCTGAGAAGAGCCGTCCTGCCTGCACACTGAGATGTTTATACACTGAGGCCCTCGATGCTATATTCTCTCTGCTGGACGTAATTCACATGAGGCGTCTCTCTGCTGTGTTTGCTTCACAAATTCTCTCAGGATGTTTGTTTGTTCATTTCAGTTCTTACTCACTAATGAGTTCATCAAATCTCAGATGTCTTCATAATTTTTGTTTGTCAGGAGCCCTCAGGGCTGCAGTGGTCACTCCTCACAGCTCCACACTTGGGTTTGAGCCCTGGTCCAGCTGCTGGCTGTCTGCAGTTTCTTGTTTTCCTTCTACCTGCTTTTTAGCTGCTCAGTTATACTATTTAATATGAATATTAATATTATCTTGAAGTTGTATTAACTCAGCACTTTTATATGATAACAGCAAATGGTGTAATTTACAGAAACTCTAAACTACACGAGGTGGCACAGTGGTAGTGCTGCTGCTTCACAGTATGGAGACCAGGGTTCGGCTCTGTGTTCCCTCTGTGGAGTTTGCATGTTCTCCTGTGGCTGTATGGGTCTCCTCCGGTGCTCCCGTTCCCCCCACAGTCCAAAGACATGCAGGTTAGTGGAGTTGGCAAACCTTATATTGTGCCCTTTGTCTGCTTAGTGTGTGGCTGTGTGTATGTGTGCCCTGCGACGGACTGGCACCCTGTCCAGGGTATTGCTTTGCACCATATGCAGACCTTCGTCATGACCCTGTTTAGACAATCACTGACTGAACTGGGAGAACCACCATCTCTTATGTACTGAGTAAAATTTAGATTTTAAAATTACTGAGAGCGACTTCAATATGTCATCTACACAACTTTGTAAGAGTTTGTATGTCTTCATGTTGTTGACTTCTCTGCCCTAATCGACACAAACAATGACGTGCTCAGTTTCACACAAGAGTTCATAGTTGCTACACAGGCGTTGTTAATGAGAATTAGAAGTGAAGTCCTCTAATAAGAGTGTTGTGTGGCACACAAAGTCTAGAAAATCAGAACAAACTGAGCTTGCAGAAGGACAGAAATTATAAAGTGTTTAGAATTCTAAAATAAAAATTGGACCATCAGACATCAGGTTTTAATTGTGTGAAACTCTTTCTCACATAAACATTTCCCACACCTCTACACTACCACTCTGCAGCTCTGTCATCTCTGCTCTGCTCCTCCAGCAAACTTTTCTTCCTCCTCCAGACTCTTCTTCCCAGGTTGAAGTGGGCTGCCCAGAAGTACTTTCAGTGACATGAAACCCCACACAGTGAAAATCCTGATCCTTGTTGACCCCACAAATCCAACACGGCTGCCCCCTGGACTAGAGCACCCAGCATGCCCTGCTGGTACTGGTGTGAAATTCTTGCCTGAGTCGGCTACCATCCAATGTGTTTGGAAGGAACCAGTGTGAATAGATTGCTCTTCCCTGTGCTTCTGTTATAATGGGTAAGGATCCATGTTTGGTCTCAACTAGGGTGACTGCCCGGTGTCCATCACACCGCCACTGTCTCAGCTAAGCCTTATGGAGCAAATTGGCCAGTCTCACGAAGGTTATAGCTCTCCACTGGGTTTGCCATAGCTAGCGGTCCCTGTCTCCTGTCTGTAATATAAAAACAATGGTCACGTTCTCCATGCCCTGTAGATGGGCAACATCTCCAACTATGTTCTGACTGACCACAGCTTCCCTCTCGGCGCTTGCATCCCGGAGTGCAGAAGCAGACAAGAAATTCTGCCCTCCCTTTGGGCTCGTGCCTCCAAGTCCTTGGGGCTTGGGCAGCAAATTAAATGTGGCTTCAAGGCCCCCTCAAATGGACTGTTAGGAGACCTGGTCTTTCTCCCACAGATCTTCTTTCCAGTCTGGCACACAACATCTGGGATATTCCATGGATTAATGGGAGACTCCATACTTTCTGAACCACTTTTACTTTGTGTGAAATCTCTGCCAGCTTGGGGAGGCTGGCAGTCAGACATCAGCACTAGTAAGCTGATCACCCTTGTAGAGCCCTTATGTTTCTCCCCACCATGTGCTTCTCCCTTCGGCTATCCCGATGTGATGCTCAGACAATAGGCAATTGGTCATAACACCTTGATCCACTACTGGAACCACAGCTACTCGGCACCCATCAGCAATATTTGGGAGGTTTATTCTGCATTCCTTTATGTTGTACAGTTCAGGAAATGCTTACCTGTACCGACTGAATCAATATTTGTGGAGAGTCCTAGGCCTACCTGTTCAGGTAGTCATCCAAAGTCTTCATGGGGCTTTGGCCAGCTTCTCTAATTACCTCTATTGTGTTCCGATGAAGCTGAGTTACCTACTGCAGAGACTGTATGGGCTGAAATACCTTTTCTAGCTCTTACACTTGGCCATCAGTAGGTCATTCTGTCCATTAGTTTGATTGAGCTTCAGATATTCTCGTCCACCGGCCAAGAGTCAGATGGCATGGGTCTCCACAGTGCATGCTCATTCAAGAACCTGGAGGTTTGTGGGAATTAGAGCTGGGTTGGTCACCTATCTCACCAGTCGGTTTCTCCTGAACCAATTTGACTTGAAAGAATAGAATATTAAAACATTTTAATATTATCGGTCTTAATTTCTTACTGCTATAATATACTTTGGTGTTTAGTTGTAAAAAGCACACTTTCCACGCACTGCATTCACAAGCAGCAGAAAAAATCAAATCAACAAATCAATTTTTAGGAAGTCACTATGCACTGGAGAGATTACAAAGGCCTGGAAAATAGCAAATATCATCCCATTATATAAAAAGGGTGACAGGGCTGATCAAGCAACTGTAGGCCAGTAAACTTAACATGCATCACAGGAAAATGAATGGAAGGAATTATTAAGGATAAGATTGAGCAACACATGGCAGGACAGGAGTTATTCTGAACAGTCAGCATGGGCTCAGAAGAGGGAGGTCGTGTTTTACTAACATGTTGGAATTCATGAGGTTGCAACAAAAGCATATGATCAAAGTGGAGCTTATGATATTATTTATCTGGACTTTCAGAAAGCATTTGATAAGGTGCCACATGAGAGGTTGGGCATCAAGTTAAAAGAAGTGGCAGTTCAGGGTGATGTTTTTAGATGGGTGCATCATTGGCTCAGACACAGGAAGCAGAAGATGAAGGTGCGAGGAACCTTCTCAGAAATGGAAGATGTTAGAGGCGTGGCCAGCAGGGGTCAGTGCTAGGGTGGCTGCTATTTTTAATATAAATGAATGATTTAGATAGGAATATAAGTAACAAGCTGGTTAAGTTTGCAGGATGATACCAAGATAGGTGGATTAGCGGATAAATTGTAATTTGTTATATCATTACAGAAGGACTTGGATAGCAGACAGGCTTGGCAGATTTGTGCAGATGAATTTTAATGTCAGTAAATGTAAAGAATTACACATAGGAATTAAAAATGTAAGGTTTGAATACACAATGGGCGGTCGGAAAATCGAGAGTACACCCTATGAGAAGGATTTAGGAGTCAAAGTGGACTCTAAGATATCGACTTCCCGACAGTGGAGAGGCCACACACACACACACACACACACACACACACACCACACACACACAGAGTGTACAGTAACAGCTGTGTGTTTTTCTTCTCGGACCCTTACATTAAATTCGGACAGTATTCCCCGTTGTCTCTGTCAGTCTGACGTTATGCTGATTGTCTTTGTCTGATTTACTGGACGTCCCTTCTTTTCTTAAATCATCAAACACACAACATTTTTTCTCTGTGACAGTGGCAGGTAAACTCTATTGTGCTTTTTTACTTTGAAGACATTTGCTGTGTGACTGATCATTGCTCTGTTAGCCATTATCACTAAAACGACAATTAAAGACCTTAATAAATATAGAAATGATATCAAGGTCTCACTAAAACAATCTTCTATTATATTCTAATATATTATCCTCTGCAGTTCGCATACCAGGAGAAGGTGGGAGCGAGGATGCCATCATCTATATGCTACATTGATCCTCTCCCACTTGGACAGAGGCAGTGGAGCTGTAGAATTATGTTTCTGGACTCTCTAGCGCCTTCAACACCATCCAACCTTTGTTCCTTAGGGACAAGCTGACAGAGATGGGAGTAGATTCATACCTGGTGGCATGGATCGTGGACTTTCTTACAGACAGACCTTAGTATGTGCATCTCAGGAACTGCAGGTCTGACATTGTGGTCAGCAACACAGGAGCACCGCAAGGGACTGTACTTTCTCTGGTCATGTTCAGCCAACATACATCAGACTTCCAATACCAACTGTCAGTTCACAGATCAGCACCAGTCCGCAAAATTTTTCCTGTCACACAACAGCAGGCCAGGCCATTATGACTGCCTTAATAAAGCTTTTATATGTGTTCTGTTCATCCCGTTGTCATTTCAACAGATGGCACTTCATGAACATTTTTTTTGGTAAAATGCATTGCATTTGTCGTTTCAATAGATGCCGTATAACAAACATTAATACTGCTTGTACAAATCTTCTACTAAGTGGTATATTAGAGAGACATAGGAACAGGGCGGCTTGACTACACTGCAAACACCAAACAGAGAGTAACTGCCAGATGGACAGAAATCAGCTTTTTCACCTTAATAAAAGGACAAGAGTCTGTGTGTCTGTGTATCTGTGTGTTCCTTTGGTTGCCATGTCTCTGTCATTCCAACATATGGTGCTACACAACCACCTGTAGTAATAAATGCATCACATTTGTCAATCCAACAGATGGCTGTACAAATGGCATATAACGGAGACAAATGAAGTGTCTGTCTGTATTTCTGTGTATCTCTGTGTCTGTCTGTTTGCTATATCTCTGTTATAAGACATTTGCTCCTGAATTACAAAAACACATTCCAATAAATGGTGCACTGCAAATGTTAACATAGAATATGTCAAACTGAGAGTTACTGTCAGATGGACAAAAATGGCAGCTGTACCTGAAGAGGAATAAGCTTCCATGAGAGAAATTGATCAAATACATAAACATATGATGAGACAGTGCAAAACATACAAAGGTAAGAAAGTCTGGTGTAAAAGAAATCAAAATATGATGCACCAGACCAGCGATGATGAATTGCCTGAGGATATGGATGTGCAAATTATTAAGGATATCCATGTACACGCAATCCTCAGGTAGTAGAAATCCTAAAGGATCATGGGATGTGAAATTATAAGAACACGCCTTGCACCAGTGCAGGCCCAGGAGACACAAAAACAACCAGCGCCAGACTAGTGTGTGATGTTCAGCATCAGAGGGTGAAGGAGCATAGGGAGAATGGAGAATGAAGAATGGAGAAAATCTTGCTACAACTCACGAGATTGACTTAAATTATGATGTAAGGATTGTAGGGGAGCATTATAGCAGTAGCCTGGGTTGTCTGGGTTGTGGTTAACACTAGAATTACCAAAGCCTATGAAAAACCGTAAAATGGCCTACCTTAAATCCCTTCACACCTCTCCATCAGCGTCTTTTGTCTTCTAAATGTGTCGATAAACCCAAGCAGCAAGCAGCCTGCTATCCCATCCTCCCACCACTGCAGAATGTGCAAGAAGTTCTCGTTCCTACCTTGATTGATTATCTGGGAGTGAGCTACCTAGAATTGTAAGGGAAAATAATTTGATGTGTGTTTTGTGTCACAACAATCTATATAAAGCTATCATTAAACATAAACTTTTCATGTTTTAGTAATAAATGACAAAATGTAGACATGAACTGTATAATGTGTGAAGGTTGATGGCAAATATCAAATAAACACTTTCACAAAGGTGCAAGTACAATACGACAGCTGTGGTTAGATCGCTGAGTTATAATCCAGAGGTCGTGAGTTTGAAATTATCTCCCCGCAAATTTACCATTTTGAGTAGTGAGCTGCTCTTATTGTTAATATTATACAATAAAAACATATATTTGATTTGTGTCTGTAACAGCCGTGTAAATGTATAGCACTTGTAAAGTTAGCATTTTTTTTCACTTTTATTCTCTGAGTCACAATCACGATACAACACCCACCCCACACCCCAGATCTGACGCAGTTACTTTTTATCTGAAACAGGGAATAACTGTAGATGTGAGTGGTGTTTTGAGACAATGGTTCATTTTCAAATAATATTGCATTAGTGCGACGATGTTTTCTGATTGGTACTATTCAGGTCATGAAATGATTTCTTTAAAATGACACATAATTTTTCTCTTTCTTTTGCCCGTGCTGCGTTGACATTGTGCACCGAAAGCGTGAGCTTATTCAGTGTGAGCAGGAACACGCGGGTGCCAGTTGCTGTGTGTTACAACAAGCTTGACCTGCGGCGATCAATGCACATGTACTGTACAAGGCATACACAGGGACCACTGAGAAAAGGAGAGTGTTCATGGCTCACCTTGCAGAGGAACTTAGTTGCTAGCTTCTTACAAGAAAAGGGGATGGATAAAGCAAAAGAGGTAAAACAACATCGACAAGCTTCTGTTCCAAGACCGGCGCTTCCCCAACCTCTTCAGTGTAATAGTAATACAGCACAGAGAGAAGTGTTGCATTGCAACAGGTACACATGTCGTAAACATACAAAGGATGGTCCTTGGGTCTGTGGGCACTGTTAACATTTGAATCTGATGATTGCATATAAAGCTGCTGGAACTGACCCTCTCTGTACTAT
>NW_024379582.1:0-20591 GCF_016835505.1 Polypterus senegalus
CCCCTGGGTTTTTGGTGGGAAAAAAAGGGCCAAAAAAAAAGCAGGAAAAAAGGGGCACGGGGGGCCCCCTTTTTTAAGGAAAGGAGGGTTAAAAACCTTTTTTTTTTCCCCCAAAGAAATTTGGTTTTTTTTGGAAAAAAAAAAAAAATTTTTTTCCCCCAAGGTTTTTTTGGAATTTTTGGGCCCTTTTTTTTTCCTTCCCTCTTTTTTTTTAAATTAAAAAAAAAAAAAAAAAAAAAAACCCCCCCCCCCCCCCCCCCCCCAAGGGGGGGCCGGGGGCCGCAAGGGGGTTTTTTCCAAAGGGGGTTTTTCCCAAGAAAAAATGGGAAAAAGGAGCCACCCCTCCTAGGAATCAGAGTCATGAAAGGGGGCCCAAACACCGCAGAGGAAAAGGAACAAAAAGTGTTTCTTTTGGGGCAAAAGGCCCCTTTGGTTATTTCTTCAAAATCATGTTTAACCTGGAAGGTGTGTGTGTGTTTTTGGGTCCAATGCTCCATACTGTACAGGTCACCTCCTATCAATAACTTTTTTTTTGGATAAAGCTTTTTTTGCAAGCCCCTAAACTTTTGGGTTAAAGTTCAATGTGGAGTCAAATTAACAGAAAAATTTGTTTGGGACAAAGTCTGCAGCCACAGGGGACCCTGGACTGACCCCAAAAACGCTATCAAATCTAGTTAAAATGACGATTCAGTGCCATGTTTTTTTCCTCTGAATCAGGACTTTATATATACTTCTGTGTGTTAAGTCTTTACATGTGTACTTTTTGATTATAGTCACCGGGTCCTTGGGAACAACACGTTCTGCTGGTGGTAATCCCCAAAGCAGGGTTGGGCCTGTGTTCTATCCGTCTCCCAGAAAGAGACAGACCCCCATTACCCGAGTTTTTTTCTTTATCTCCCCTGGGGCAGATTCATATCTGGCACCCTATGTTGGGAAGTTGGCCATATTTTGTGTCTAAAAATTCTTCATCTTTTAAAAGATCACTAATTTGGTTTTTTTTTTCAAGGGTCATGGAAAACCCCCAAACTTGTTTTGTTCTTCTTTTCTCTTATAATACATATGAAATTAGTTTTTGACTTGTGTTTTTAATTTTCAATGTATTTCTTTTAGTCATCTTTTCATTCCCCTACCAACCTGTATATGTATGGGGCACTCTTGTAGGAATTTTGCACTGAGTTTGGTGCTGCACTCACAGGTGGCTTTAAGTTAGTACCCAACATTGTCCCCTTTCCCCCTCCCAGATAAAACACCATTACAGCAGTCAGTCTTTCCCCTTGTGCTTACCACCTGGCACATCTGAAACATTTTAAAAACCCTTTCCCGTTTATAGATTAAACCCTTTCCCCAAAAAAAGCTGCTTGCGACGCGGGGCTTCCCCGCAGATTTCCCACATAACATCCTCCAGATTACCCTTTTAAAAGCCCCCCTAAGATAGGGGTAGTGTTTAACCCCCGGTTGACTGTGTTTCAGACTCAGCACCCGCTCCCATCATAGACCTGCCCAAAAAGGGTAAAATGGGACGGGGGGATGCTGCTCACCAACTCAGCAGTGTCTGGACACAGTGGGCATTTCATCTCAGGAAAATCAAAAAGGCTCGTTTGGGGGCCCCCAAAACAGATCACACCCCAATTTTATCAAAGGGGGTTCTAGGAAATGTGGGGATTTAAAATTCTAGAGCAACTGTACTGTGCCTGAAGTGGCTCCATTCTTCTTTCTCTCTTCCCCGAAATCCCTTTTGGGTGGTTTCTGTGAGGGGAGAAAGGGCCCCAGAAAAAAAACCCCCAGCCCCAGCTACCCTCTTCATCTATAACACACTGGAAAATTATTTTTATTTTATTAAATAACTTGTTTTTGAAGGTAGGCGGCATTGTGGCAGGACCCTGCATTTTTTCCTTTGCCTATAAGGAGGTGTTTCATTCTCCTTTTTTTAGGAAAAGGGGCTTTAAATAAAATAAAAAAAATAATAATAATAATAATAATAATAAAATAATTAATAATAATGAAACCCCCGGCAGAAAAGCGTTTGGATAGAAAGGGGGTAATTTATGAAAAAATAGTTTGTGGGGAATTTAGGGGTAATTTTTTAAAAGCTTATTTTTGTGTAAAAAATTAACTAAGTCGGAATTTTTTTTCCTTTGTGGGTCTGTTGTGTTTGGGGCTCACCCGGGTGGGGGGGGTTTAAGGCCTTTTCTGGGGTTGTGAAAATGTAAATAGTCACCATCAATAAAAAGATGGCTCTGAAAATGCCCCTTGACCATGGCTATACAATGAGTTTAAATTTTTGTTTTACGGGCCCAAATCTGTTAAAAAAAAGATACAACAGGACAGAGCTGTATCTTTGCTAAGATTCTATCAAACAATTTTGCCAAAGAATTTTGGGTGTATTTATGGGACACGGGCCCGTTACTTAAAGAGCTGGGTGCGGCTGGTTATCGCTGGAAATCCCTGGCGGGTTGGGGGGAGGTAGGGCGGAAAACCCCGGTTTTAAAAAATTTTCAAAAATTTGGGACCCCAGGTCGCTACTTTTGGTTTCCCAGAAGTGGGAGATCAGGCTTTTTTAAAAGGGCCCCCGAGGAAAACAAGAGTTTTTAAAAAGAATTGGCCGTACCATCTTAGAGAACAAGCGCGGAGCACCTGATCAGGGGCTTTGGGAAAAGGGGCAGCCCCGGCCTGATGGTGCCAGTGTTCCCCGGACAGTGTTGCGTTTCTTCTGGCCGGGCCAGAGGGGCCCCCGGCTGCCGCGGGAACCCCAGGTTACCAGTGGGCCCGGTCCTTTTCCCCGGGGTCACCTGCTGCTGCCGCGACACAAGCGGATTGATGCCCCAGAGCCATCCCTTTGCCCCAAGGGATCTCCCCAATACACAATAAAGGGGAAACCCTTTGGGGAAATGTTTTTAAATTTGGCCCCTTTTTCCCTTTGGGAGGGTCCCCCCTTCGGGGTACTCATTGATCTGCCACCCGGAAGAGTGTGGATCTTCAGGTTTCCCCGCTGCTCTCCCGGCTTTGGACAAAGAACCCGCAGAATCAGAAAAAAGTTGACTACCCCGACGTCGGCGTGAAGGTAAAGGTGGGGAGCCGGCCGCTGACACCCAGGGTATATCCCGAAAAGGTTCCCCTACCTGGAAGCACCCGGAAGGGGGAAACCCTAGTTTTCATGCCCCGGGGGGGCCTCACACCAAAACGTTTTTCGCGGCATGTCTGTCTATACCCCCCCAAGATTTGAGCAAGGGCCCCACGGGGAAGGCTAAAGGGGGGCTGAAGGGGTTACTAAAAACTAGTCCCCAAAAGGGCAAACGCCCCCCCCGGAGTTTCCAAAAGAGCAGTTAAACCGGGGGGGCGGAAGGGGACCTGTCTGGGGTAGTGGGGGTCCGTGGCGCCCAAAACATAAACCCCCCGACTGGAAACCGAGTGGACTGCTGTTTTTGATGGGGAGAACCAGGGCACTTTCCGGGGTTGTCCTGCCCAAGTCCTTTGCCGGGTACAGCATCCCCCGAGGGGAAACGAATCGGGGTAAAGGGCCTTGGGGGCCCCTCCGGCCCGTTTTTCAGCACCCCCCCACAAGGGCTGTTTTAAAAAGTTGGGGCTGTGGTTTTCCACGGGACTATACCTAGACTGCACTATTGGGACGGCCATGAGTGCTTTAGTGGACCCCGGGTCCACTATTTTTTTTGCTAAAAAAAGGAGGGTTCAAACCGCTGGTCTTCTTCCAGAGGGCTGGGCCCCCAAATAGCAACCACACTGTTTTGGGGGAAACCCGGGCAGTAATGCCCAAAGGGGAAAAATTTTTATCTGTGTTGGTAGGGGGGACCAACCAAAAATTCCCTTCCCGGACAAAAGAAACCCGTGCATTTTGGGTTGGGGCTTGGCCCCCTGGGAACGCGGTTGATGTGTGGGGCCCGTTTGGGTAATGGGCTTTCGCCCGGTCCGGGGCTGGAACCGTCCTGGGAAAGGGCTGCCAGAGTGGATTCAACTGGGCACCACTTCACCCGGGTCCCCCAAACCCTTGTTTGGGGGTTGCAAGGGGTTTAAAGAGAACCCCCAGGAAGTATTGCTGGACAGTCAAATTTGCCCGCCCACCATCAGCCTTTAGATGGGTTTCGCTTTTGGAGGAATTGGCCATCGAAGGGGGTGGAAAATTTGAAACACGCCACAGCAGGAGCAACTCCAGGGGAAAATTTCTGAACGACTTTTAGACATTTTTTTTCCCGGGGAGGAGGGGCTGCACCCGAACCTGTTATAAAACACCACATTGACACCCCGGGCCCGCCCCCCATTCGTTTGCGCCCCCCCCCGATTGCCTTCCCCTTTCGGAAAACCGCCAAGAATTGATTATGGGTGGTAACCAACGACATTTTTAGCCCCCGGGCAACCCTGGGCCGCCCCTTGGGCATGGGGCGGGGAAAAAACCCGGGGGTTGGGGCCCTTTTGTGGACTTTTAAATTAAATGCAGTCACTTTTAAAGACCCCTTACCCCCTGCCCCCCATCGGCGAAAGCATTGGACTATTTGGGTGGATCCCTGGGGTTCCCGCACCTTTGGGCTTTGGGCCTTTATGGATATTGGCAGGTAGAACCCGGCAGCAGAGGACCCACCCCAAAAATGCATTCACCATCGGACAAGGGCTGTGGCAGTTTAAGGTAATGCCTTTGGGCTTTGTAATGCAACCGGGCCCCTTTTTAAAGACTAATGGGCGGTCCTAAAAAACATTCCCAACCCGTTGTGTGGCCTATTTAGATGATCTGTTGATTCATGCCCGAGACTTTGACCAGGCCGTACAATTTAAGGGAGGGCCTGACCGCCATTAAAAAAAGCCCCGGGTTGGGGGTTGAACCCTAAAAAAAACAATCTTTTTGGGCCCCCCAGACCCAGTTTCTAGGACCGTAATCAGCGAGGAGGGGGTGGCTACAGACCCAGCAAAGGTGGCTGCCCTGAGCAACTGGCCCCCCCCCGCCAACATCACCCCAACCGCGGAGCTTCCTGGGTTTAGCCTCATATTACAGGAGGTTTGTAAAGAACTTTGGAACCATTGCCAGGCCCCTTTCACCGATTGGCCCCAGTAAGGGCCAACAGTTTGGTGGGGGAGGACTGCACGGGGGCTTTTTAAAAAATTAAAAAGGGTGCCCCACCTAGCCCTGTCCTGGCGACCCCCCGACCCCAACCAACCTTTTTGGTGGACCGGCACTAGCAATGTGGGATTGGGCCGATTTCACAAAAAGGGGGGGCTGGGAGAGAGTGGTAAGGGTTTTACAGCTGCAGCCTCAGTGACCCGGGGAGGAATTACTGTGTCACTCCGGGGGGGCTGTTGGCGGGGATCCCCGGGGGCCCGGGACTTTGGCCCTTGGGGCCAGGGGACTAGGTTCACGCCGGACTGGGCCCCTGCCGCCTCACCTGGATGCAAGAATCGAGCCAATGCAACCCAGCGGGGGTGATGTTTGGGAGGGAAACCCCGCCAGTGGAAATTTTGGGGTTTGGGTGCCCTGAGCCTTTAATTGTTTGGGCCCCAACTGGATTATTTTTGGCGGTTGAAAGAAACGGGACACCGTTTATCGACTGGCCAGGGGGGGCCTTGGGGGGGAGCTGGAGTCCCAGAAACGGCTTCACACCTCGGGCCCCAAACCTTGGGGGGACAAAGTGGGTTTTTTGCCCCCAAAAAACGGGGACTGTCTAAAAAATTAACTCATCATTGGCGGGGCCCTGGAGAATTTTGGGACAAAATTTGGGGGAGCCCAGTCGAATCCTAACGGACCGGGTTTGGCACCTCCCCCACTCCCCGGAGAAAGACAGTCGGAAAAAAGCTCTCCAACCTCCCCCTGGGCAGACGGAATTGGGCCCAGGACTGAGCCGCCCCGAATAATGGCACCTCCGGCGGGCCCAGCGTGTCCTCCCCGGCCAGGACACTTTTTTCGTTTTTGTCTGTGATGGTGGGGTTTGGGGGGACACAAACCCCTTTTGGGAGGGCTGAAAAAGGACCCGGCGCAAGCTGGCGGAATTGGCCTTATGGGTAATTTATGTAAATTTTTGTGGGAATTTATGGGTAATTTATGTAAACATTGTTGTGTAAATTAACGTAACCTAATTGTCTTTCTTTTGAAAGGGTGTTGTATGTTTTGTGCTCAATCTGGGGTGGGTTGGGTTTCCCGCCCGGGGTTGTTGTTTTTGAAAAGTCACCATAAATAGAAAGATGGCTCTTAAAAGCCTTGACCAGGCTATACAAGAGTTTTAAGCTTTGTTTTTTTGGCTATCTGTTAAAACATACAACAGGACAGAGCTGCATTGCTAAGATTCTATCTAACAATTATTGCTGAATACGGTGATGGTGTATGGGACACGGTGCTTTTGTTTCAAAGAGCTGGGGGAGCTTGGGGTACCTGGGAATCCCAGCCCACACTTGGGGGAGGTGCGAGTTGCTCTAAAATCTTTAAAGACTCCACCAGGGTCCTCATAATAATAATAAAAATAATTGTTTTTATTTTTATAGCACTTTTCTCTCAACCATCCTCCACAGTTGTTTTTCTCATTCCTTCCCGGCAAATAATAAAGAACTAAGACCCCTCACTCCAATTGACTTGGGGGCTTTTCCCAACCAAAAAAAAAATGAAGATATATAAATAATTTCACTGATGTAATTTTTCTGGAATTCTATTCTCTGTTTATTTTCCCTGTTTTATTGTATTATTATCAGTGTTCGAAAAGAACAAAAGAAGAAAATCCGAGAACATTTCTCAGTTTTGATGTCACTACACTGGTTCTGTTATTCAGGATTGACTTTAAAATTTGCTTATGTTTATAAAGCCTTAAATAATCTCGCCCATCTTATATATCGGAATGTCCTGACACCTTATTCCAAATCAACAACCTCAGATCCTCAAATGAGCGCTCTCCTTAGAATTCCAAGAACAAAACTTAAAAAGAAGTGGTGGGGGTGACCTTCTGCTGCTATGCACCAAACCCCCTGAATAGCCTGCCAATAGGAATTGCCAGGCTGATACAGTAGAGCACTTTAAAACACTGCTGAAAACACATTATTTTTAACATGGCCTTCTATAACTTCATTTTAATCGTAATTTAACTTAACCTGATACTCATATGTTCAATTTCCTATAATAATTTATTCATGGTGGCTCTAAAATGTATTGACCCTACTCCTTTCTGTTTTTTTTCCGGTGTCTGTGGTGGTGGCCTCGCCACCTCCACCTACTCAAACTTCTGATGCTCAAACAATGATGGACGGATTAAAAGGCAGAAGTCTATGACCATCATCATCATCGGCCCTTTCCCGTGAGAATCCTAAACCCAAAGAGGACTGTTTCATTTATATTAGGTAGAATGCCCAAGGGACTGGCGGTCTCATTGTCTGGAATGCCTACAGATTTTATTTTTTCTCCAGCTGTCTGGAGTTTTTTTTTTCTGTCCCCCGCCATTGAACCTTTCTTTATTCGATGTTAATGTTGATTTATTTTGTTTTTTTTAAATTGTTTCTTTCATTTTTCTATTCTTTAATATGTAAAGCACTTTGAGCTACTGTTTGTATGAAAATGTCTATAGAAATAAATGTTGTTGTTGTTCTGAACACGACATACAAGTAACATAAGTACCACGTTATTGCCTGTCTGGGACAGAAAACTGAACTTTAAGTAAAGCCACAGCATAACGTGACTGCCTTTTACTGTCAATATGAACTATGAGGGGAATCTCCTGGGATGATTCTGTTGAATACACACTACAACTGCGCGTTATTGTTATGTAGTAGTAGTAGTTTAAAAAACGTTTATTTTATGTTGTCGAGTTTGTCTGGTCCATTTCTGCAAATTTCGTTTAATATTTTACCCAAACCAGTTTAAGAGCAATCACGGTGGTCTCAAACTCAGACGTTATTAAAAATTTTATTTTTAAAGCCTATTTAAAACAATATAAGGGCCCACTGTTATGGACATTGTACATTTCACATACAGCTTTTAGTCTTGAAAAGTTGATGGATGAAAAAAGTAAATAATGTCTTTATTTTTTAAAATGTCCCTCTCGTTTTCAACAAAATCGTGACATTTTTTAAAAACCCTTTTTTAAAATCTATGGGTTTTTAATTTGGAAATCTTTGCTAGAACGTCCATGTATTTGGGTGTATAGAAAAAGGGGAAATGTGATTCTTAACCGGGGTACACTCTGTTTGAAAACGGGATGCCGAACTGCTTTGTTACTTTTGACAACAAAGTGTCGGAAGGTTAAATGCAAACTGCGTAGATAGTGTGAGATTATTATTATATTTAATCCTCCCCAAAAAACCCATTGCACAAACCCTTTTAACCATCAGGCTCTTCCTAATTATAAATTTTTTATCACAGGGGGAAAAGTGACGCAAGGTAGTGATGGGGGGGAACCCATGAACATCAAAATTTGAAGCAATTGTGTGGGAAAACTATCGAAGTTCGCGGCCTCACCTCTTTAGTGCCCCCTCCTGGCCATTTTCATTAACATTACACAAACTCATGACCCCTTAATAATTTTTATTGCTTTTATTTTTTCGTGCCAGACTGACAACGAAGAAAGGGGTTCGTCACAACTTCTAGTGTCTGATGTCTAAAATATATATATATATATATATATATATATATATATATATATATATATATATATATATATATATATATATATATATATATTTTTATATATATATTATATAAAATATATAAAACAAACAGAATACTATACGATAAAGAGTTAAAATAAACCCTAAGGGATTGGCTTTTTCAATTAGTATTTACCTTTGCACTGTATCATTATAATCCCTTTTTTGGTATTAGAATTAACCTCATCTTTTCGAGCCCTTTAATAGCCTTAAATTTTTCCTTTTTGATTTAAATTTAAAAAATGGATAGACGGAAAATAAGGTTTATCCTGTATTTTGCCATGATATGGGAAAGACATTTGAGAAAAAAAAGGTGAAATCCAAATCATTTTTATTATTCGATAAAGTATTGAAATATTTCATTTATTAGTACTTTAAATTTTTGGAACGAAAGTAACGAATTAGCTAAACGAAATGACGCCGTCTGGCACATAACTAAGGTGGTTGCCCCTTTGAACGTAGTGCTACCCCGAGTTCGACCCCCACTTAAAGACTCACCCAAAATTAACAAAAAAAAATGATCAAATTGAAACTTTATAACCAATTTGAACTAAATAATTTTGGATCCCTTGGAAGGATCGCAAAAGAGATCTTTTGGAATCACCAAAATCCCCATCAAAATGCGTTTCAAATTGGGATGGCAGCTCACATTTACTTTTCCATTTGTATTCTTTTCCCATTTGAACCCAAAAACCCCTCCAGAATAAGGATGGTTTCTCAACCGGGGGGAAGTAACAAAAGGGGGGGAAGATGTGAAAAAAAAAAACATTTTTTTGGAACCCAAAAACAAAAAACAAACTACATTCTGAAATAGAAAAAAAATACTGTATAGGTTAGATAAATGTCATAAAAGTTAAGTAGGTATAATCAAATATGCATCTACATTTCAAAAATTTGGGGCGATTAAAACTGTTATAAAAACTCTGTCCCAAATATTTAAAAGGTTGAAAACGCGGGAATAAGGTGATAAAAAAAGCCACTGTGGCAGATCAGGTTAACCTTTCAAAAAAAGGCGTCAATCCGGAGCACAGAGGCTGAAAACCCGGGCGATATCACCGACCCCCGGACACACAGGGACACCCAATGAGCAGTGCACATATCAAGGTGGCATTAAAGATTGAGTTGAGGCAAAAAAGCAGCGGGATAAAATCTGGACCTGCTGTTGAAAAAGCATTTGTTTTTAAAAAAGCATCCCCCCCCTGGTGAACCATCTTAAAGGCCGGGGATCAGAAAAAAGTTTTTAGTCACGCACAGTAATAATAAAACATTTCCTAAAACACATAGTTGTCCAGTCGATTTTCTGCAATCTTCCAGAATAGAGGCGCAATCCATTTTCCCACATTAACCTCAAAGCAAGAACACATTCCACCTTATCAATTTAATATTTAAAATTTAAAACCCGTAAACCCCCATCAACAACTACAAAAACAGTTGAAATCGTTCTCAAATATTTTTGTTATAAAATAAAAAAAGATGCACTTTCCCTTTATTTTCTTTAAGTGTTCGTTTTGCCCCCGGCCCACCTGGAATTTTTTTAATAAAAAAGAAAGAAAATCAGACTCTTTTGGGTCATAAAAAGGGGGTGGTGGGACCCGAACCCATTATGCTTTATTATGAAAATCGCTCCCGCTGCCCCCTATTTTTTTCAGGAGGATGGTAAAAATTGTATTTTTTTAATGAAACATGTATGTATGTAGTAAAGGGGGAAAAAAACAATTATATATAGTGTATACTATAATCCCCTTCAGTGTTGCAGCGGAGCAAGAAGGGATATTTGGAAGTATTATAGTGAAAATTTTGTCACCCTTTTTCAAACTCTTCTTTGCAGCATTATGCATTCAAAATGGGGTTTGTATGATGTATAATTTATAATTTTTTTTTTTGCCAAAATATTTCGGAACTCTTTTTAACATGTATTGATCATCTAAAATTTTCATTTCAATGAAAATTCTTTTGGGTTTTTAACCTGTTGATGCCATATGTACCTACTTAAAAGGGGGTCGTTAACAAATAATGAGTGGAAGCTTTTTAAAGTACTGGTTGGTGCAAGGCTTTAAACGGGTCCCCGAAGCCTCGACATGCTACTAGTTAGATGAGGGCAATACCGGCCTCAGACTGGGGTATCTGAGATGATGCGGGGCAACTGAAGCCTCAGACATGCAAAAATGAGATTGGCCGCGGCTTTGAGGGGGGCACAAGCCCAACATCGGTCTGGATGAGGGCGGCCTGAACCCAGACATGCTAAAGGGGGCGGGGGCAGGTTTTGACGGGGAACAAACCTCGTGCTTTTCCCGGTGATGATGGGAACTGAAGCCTCAGACATCTAAAATGAATTGGTCGCGGCTTTGACGGGCCCCAAAAGCCTCAGACTGCTCTACTGAGATGAGGGGCCGGCCGAAGCCTCAGACAGGTAAATGAGTTCGCCGCGGCTTTGAGGGGGCACGGCCTCGATGCGTTACTGAGATGATGGAGGCAACTGAAGCCTCGACATGGTACAAATGAGATTCGCATGCAGGCTTTGAGGGGGAACAAGCCTGACTGGATACGGATGATGCGGTACGGGAAGCCTCAGACATGCAAAAAATGAATTGCCCGCGGGCTTTGAGGGGGGACAACCTCGTGCTTTAAACCCGAGATGATGGGAGGCAACAAAGCCCAGACATGCGACAAATGGTTTGCGCCATGACAGGCTTTGAGGGGGCACCAAGCCCAGACTCTTATACAGATGATGGGGTACTGAAGCCTCAGACTGGTAGTCCCGAGATTGGATCATGGGGGGGCTTGAGCGACTTACTGGTTACAAATCTTTGAAAAACCTCAGCACACTGAAGGCTTTGCCCTCTTAATTTTGGGGTTATCTGACACTTAACCCCAAGTTATATTTTGTAATTGGGAACTTACACATTTGTTATTGGTTAAGCTACAATTCGGATTTTGGAAAATTAATTATTGTTCTTTATTGCTGTGATTTTTTTTTATAATATTAAAGATATATTGTCATATATTAACTTTATATATATAGAAAAGATTATAAATGTTCAACCTTTTATGGAACATTTAAATTTTTTTCAAAACCGCGTCATATGTTTCATCTATACATATAATTTTTTTTGCTTCTTGGGGGAATACAACAATAAAATTTTCAAACAATTAAAACCATTTCGGCAATTTTTCAAAAAACTATTTCATCCGCCCCAGTAAGAACAGTAGTAGTAGTTCAGTTGTGCAGGCCGTTTAAATTTTCGGGTAGGTGGGTCATTTTGTCGTCAGGTTTTCGATCCCCTCTTTGGTTTTTTTTTTTCCCTTTGCTTGGGGGTTGGCAAAGGCAGAGGGAATTTCCGGTTGGGCGGTCACCTTTTTTGTGTATGTAAAGAGTTTCACTGTAAATGTAATAAGCTTCAAATTTTTGTGTTTGGGACCCAGTTCTTCGAATTTGTATTGGAAAAAAAAATACTACTGTCCTTATCCCAAATGTGTCTTTTTGGGGCAGCTTTTGGGACTTCCAACTTGGGGGCAATTGTATAAACAGTTTCAGCCAAAAGGGGCCCTTTTAAACATGCAGACGAAAATGAACCTTAATTGTTGGGGGCATCTTGTTTTGCGTCATTGTCCTGTTAGACTATTTACTTTTAAATGTCTTGAGCTACCCTTTTTAGTACAACAGGTGGCCTTTAAATTCTTAAATGAATTTAAATAAAAAAGTCTCCCAAATTATTTATTGAAATGCCTTTTCGTGTCCGTTTTAGGAATTTAAAATTTTACTTGTTCCGTTAAGAATTATTTTCTCAGTGTCAATTTACCTTACCCAGTCCGTATCATTGAGATTCTTTTTTATATTCTGTATGGAAACTTTTAAAGTAGGGTTTTTAAAAGACTATAACGAACTGTTTTTCTTAAAAAAAGATTTTTCGATTTATAAAATTAATCATTGGTCAAACATCAAGGAGGATTTGAGTTAGCATGGACTGACTGTTTCTTTTTTTTGACCCGGTCGTAAGGGGGTCGCCCGTTCAATCATTCTGTCCTAAGTGACGGCCACACTTTTATATTTTAAAGGCCAATGTGTCTCAATTTTCTCATTAATATATTTTTACATGTCTTTTGTGAGAATGATTATAAACATATTACCCTTGTTCATTTAGTAGATCTGTAACGTTTGGTGAGTATAAATAAAAGTAACAAACATAAATAGTTATGTTGCATTGTTTATGATTAACAAAATTCATGTTTTTCTGAAAAGTTCAATAAACATTTATTCCACTTTGAAGGTGTACATTGTGGTTTTTTTTTTACATGTTATTACTTTAACGGCCTTTTATAACTTCACTTTAACTTAAAACGTATCATGTTAATTTTAAATAACTATTACAGTGGCTCCAAAAACCATACTGACCCCAACCCCTCTTCTGTTTTTTTCCGGTGGCCTGGACCACCACCTACTCAAACATCCTGATGCACCAAATTGATGGACTGAAAGCCAGGTTACGTGACCCTCATCATCGGTCCTTCCCTGAAACCCTAAATACAAGGGACTGTTTGCTTATGTTGGTAGTGCCCAGAGGGGGCTGGCGGTCTGGTCTGGAACCCCTTCAAGTTTTTTTTTTTCCCCCGCCTTTGGGTTTTTTTTTTTTTGTCCACCCCGGCCATGGGGCCTTACTTATTCTATGTTAATTAATGTTGACTTATGTTTATTTTTTTTTTGTGTTCTATTTTTTTATTCTTTTTAAAGCACTTTGAGCTACATTTTTTGATATGAACATGTGCTATATAAATAAATGTTGATTGATTGATTATATTCTCCCTTGCATTTTCCCCGAGTGTACTTAGTAAGAGGGTTCAGGCGACTCCGAAAGGGGGAAACATTCTCATCCGATCCCAGGCTCTTGTCATAAATATTCCCATCTTTGCTTTTCCCTTCCTCAAGTTTACTATTATTATTGGCATGTAAGGAAATGTGTTTTATTTTTTGTCTAAAAAAGGCGGTAAAAACCAAAAGAAACTAGGTTGATGCTTTTGGGTAACAAGAAGGAAGGGGCAGAGAAATTGAATTTATATTGACTGGGGGGGTTGTGTAACTGGAAGATGGTTTAAGAAACAGAAACGGGAAAAAATTATCTTTCAGTAATTCTTTTCATCAATTATTTACTCTTTGCTGCATGGGGGATTATTTTTTACCCCCAGCGCAGCCTTTTTAAAATGAATTCAAACCAAAGGAAAGTTCTGACAAAGTCAGGTGCTTTTTTAAAGTTTTGGGTCCCGAGTCATCCACCCCTTCTTCTCAGTTTTAGGGTCTTTACGTTCCCCTTTTGGGTGAATTTAAAATTTCTTTACAACTTTTTTTCCATTAAACCCCGAAATCCCAAAGGGTTTCCCAAAATTGCAGAAAACACTGTTGATGGCGCTGATTCTGTTTTTGACAAATTTTATTGTTATGCAGAAACGCTTTTACTCCCTTGCTTTTTTTGGGAAAACAATAATAAAATCGGAACAGATCTGGGGAAACACTGAATAGTAAAAGTTTAATAGGTGCTTTGCAAAACTGGTGTAATGACCAGTCGTTTGTAAATTTCTTAGCCTCTTTATATGATGACTGGGGGAGAATAGATTCTGGATTTTTAAAAAAAGTGCTATAAAAATATGTCATCGATTTGTTTTCAGATTCTTGGGGGAACAATTCCCCCCCGGGAAAAAAAGGGGCCCCATGTAAACGTTCATAAGTCTCCAAATATATTTGTTAACTTTTAAACAAGTAACTTTGTTTTTTACAAAATCCTTATTTAACATATGCAGCCCCCCCTAGGTTTTAACTCGGGGGTATTTTATTATAGCACAGAAACCGCTATTTTGCTTTGAGCCAAACCTTAGCAGACTAGTTGACCCAAACGACGCTGACTGCGGATATCAGCGTCATTACGCTACGTCCAAAATCACGGCGGGGGCAGAAGCAACCTCGGCGGTGCTTATCTCCAGTCTTGATATCGACACAGTGTCGAAACCTGAGTATCGGCGGCCCATCACTAACGCAAAGGGGGAAGGGGGGGGTGGTGGTGTTTCCGGGGTTTGGGCACGCAGCGGGGTTTTTTGGTTTGCGGGTTTTAAAACCCTTAAGTTTAAGGTTTGTGAAACCCTTTTAAAATTTCCCTAAATGGGGGCGCTTGGGGTCTTTATGGTTGACAACAAATTGTTTTATGCGGGATCGTAAGTGTCACTTGCCCGTATATAAGTAAGTGGTTTTATTTAGGGAAAAATTTTTTTTAATGTGAAAAAAATATGGGGTATAAAAGTAATTCCCATTTCGTTTTTTGATATTTATTTAGGCGTTGTTTGTCCCCGATTTCTAATACGACGGGGGGGGTCCCATAAAAAGACTTGTCCGAGATCTTGATCTTTTCGTTTTAACTTTCAGTTTCGCCTCGTGTCACCTCTGTATTTAATGTGGCGCATGGTCAGTCCACTGTTAAAAAAAAGCTGTACGCCGATCCACCCCTTAACAAACCCACCCGTTTGCCTTCGTGCTTTTTTTGAGCTCGTAAAAAAAACAAAACGTTAATGATGGGCCCTCGTACCAGGTTTCGACACTGTGTCGAGCTATCAAAGCACTGAAAAACGAAGCACCCCTTCGGGCTTTTCAAATGCACCCGTCACGTGATTTTGAGCACGCAGGGAATGACGTGATTGATATCTGCCGTCTCAGTCGATTTGGTGTCCCCTAGTTCTGCTGTGCTTTTGCTCAAAGCGTAAAAGCGGTTTCTGTCTATATTGATAAAATCCCTAACCGACTTCAAATCCTAGTTGGGGCCCATATTTGAAATAAGATTTTGTATAAAACAGTTAAGTAGTACTTGTTTGAAGTTAACAAATATATTTTGGAGACATTATGAACGATTTACATGGAGCACCTTTTCCTCATGTGGAATCGTGTCCTAAGAATCTGTAACAAATCGATGGGGCATATTTTGCGTAAGGTACCGTATTGTAACAATCCAGAATCTATTCTACCCCATGTCGATCATATCACAGGGAGGAAATCTACCAACCGACGTGGTCATTACACCAGTATACAAGACATTCCTCATTAAACGTTTTACTATTCAGTGATTCCCAGATCTGTTGCTGATTTGTATTAGATTTCCCAAAAAGCAATGTGAGTAAAGCGTTTCTGCATAACTAATCACAACTGCTTAAAACAGGGAAACGGGGCCATCAACAGTGTCTTCTTTCAATTTGGAAAGCCTCGGATTCTGCGTTAATGGACAAAAAATTTAAGAAACGGTAATTCATCCAGAGGTGAACGTAAGATCACTCAAGACTGAGAAGAAGGAGCAGCTGGGTAAAGCATCTGGCAACTTTCAAAAGCATCTGACCAGTATTTATCCTCTAGTTGTGAATTCATCTTATCAAAGGCCGCGCTGGGGTGGTAAATAAGTAAACTTTAGGAGCGACAGAGTAAATAATTGAGTAAATGTTCTGAAGACTAAGTTTTTCGTTCTGTATTCAAACCATCTTCATTACAAAACCCCAGTCAATGTCATTAATTTCTCTGCTCAACCTGTCTTGTTACCCAAGCATCAACACTCAGTTCATTAAACTTACGTCCTTCCTTTCTTAAACATAAAATAAAACACATTTCCTCTACATTGTAATAATAGTAAACTTGCAGACGGGGAAAAGCACAAGATGGGAATATTTGTGACAAAGCCTGGACATCAGGATAGAATGCCTTGTCACCCATTAAATGACTGCTCCATCCCCAGTTACTTCCGCAACTCTGGAGCAAATAAAGGGAGAATATCAATCAACATTTATTTATATAGCACATATTCATACAAAAAGTAGCTCAAAGTGCTTTAAAATGAATAGAAAAATAGAAGACACAATAAAAATAAACAAGTCAACATTAAATTAAAAGAATAAGTAAGATCGATGGCCAGAGTGGACGAAAAAAAAAAAAAACCCCAAAAGGCTGGAAAAAATAATCTGTGGGGTTCCAAACCCAAGAGACGTCCAGTCCCTCTGGCAAATCTACCAACATAAGTCAAACAGTCCTTTTATTTGGGGTTTTCATGGAAGGACCTGAGGGCGGTCACCGTGGGGACTTCGGCTTTCATCATCAATGTTGGTGCATCAGGATCTTTTGGTAGGTGGTGGGCAGGACCATCACAAAAAAACAGAAAGAAGTAGAGGTCATTATGGATTTTGGAGCCACTGTGAATAGTTTTATGAAGATTGAACATACAAGTATCGTATTAAGTTAAAGTGAAGTTATAAAAGGCCATGTTAAAAGTAACTTAATAAAGTAATAGTTACCTTCAGAAGTGGAATAAACCGACTGTATCGTAGGGAACATTTCAGATAACGATGAGTTGTTTAGTCATAAACAATAACCATAATATTATATGTTGTTACTTTTATTTTCTCACCAAGCGTTAATATCTACATGGGAAAAGGGAAATAGGTAATATGTTTGAATGATTCTCACTAAAGACACTGTCAAAAAATATTAATGACAAATTGAGACAAAGGCCTTTAGGAAATATAAAAGCGGTGCGCTGTCACTAGGACACAATGCATTGTTAACGTGCACTCTCTACTGAGCGATTCACGAAAAGAAAGCGCAGTCCACTAACTCAAATCCTCCTGATTTTTTGACCTTAGATTAATTGTCATATCAAATCAATAAAATATTTAAGGTGACAAGTCTGCTATAGTCAGTTTAATAACGCCTTTTAAAAAAGTTTCTTTTACGAATATAAACAGAATTCAATGATACAGGACTGCGAGTAGTACGAATAATATGTACCGAGAAATTATAATTCCTAATACGAACAAGTAAAACTCGACTTTAAAACGGGCACTTAAGTATTTCAGTAAATAATTAGGAGACTTTGTGTGCATTTCAATATGGAAAACTATGTAGACCACCTTTTGTACTATAAGCGGTACTAAAGCAGCACTTAACAGTAAATAGTCTAACAGGACAATGACTGACTGAAACAAAGATGCTGCACGTAATAAAAAGGATCACATGCCGCCTCATGTTTAGAAGCTGGTTGACTGAAGCTTTTATAGCAATTTTTCTCAAATTGGAAGTGCCGTTTTGCGTCGAAGCGAAAGACACATTGGGCATGCTGGACAGTGGTTTGTTCTTCTACATAATTCAGCGACACAAAGTCTCCAAACACACAAATATGAAACTCATTCGTTTACGGGGAAACTCTTTACATCTATTTAGGTGTGCCACCTGCCGATTAGTGGCAACCTTCCTCGATAAAATTAAAGCCCATCCATCCAAGCTTTTTTAAATGGAGGGAAAAAAAACGTTCACAGAGGGAGGATCAGCGGCAAACGGGGCACACCACTGGGGCCACTAATCCGGATAATTAAGGCTCTGCACAACTGAACTACCTACTGTTCCTGCGGCGCGGATGAAATATGTTGTTTGACATATGCGTTAAAATGGTTTAATTGATACGATATACATTGTTGTATTCTCTAATGAGCGAAAAATTTTATGATGATGATACTATATGGCGGGTTTTTAAAAAAATTAATGTTCCATAAAAGGTTAGCATTCTAATCTTTTCATATATATAAAGTTAATATATGACAATATATCTTTGCCTATTATCAGACAAAAAATCACAGCAACCCCAAAGAAAAAAAAATTAATTCTCAAACTCCTGAATTTAGTTTAACCAATATCAACAATTTTAAAGTCAATCAATTCAAAATAAAACTAGGGGTTAATTGATAGACTCTCAAAATAAAGGGGTCAACGCCTTTTTTTAGGTTCAAAAGATTCAGTAACCAGGAATTCTCCGAAGCCCCTTTATGATCCCGTCTTTTCTGATGTCTAGGGCCGAAATTATCTCAATATGATGTCGGGGGAGACCCCCTTCAAAACCCCCCCGGCGCAAACCATATTCTTAAAAATTCCACTCATTTTTTTTCCGAGCCCCGTTTGGTAGGCAATGGGATCAACAGGTTAAAAACTCAACAAATTCCTTGAAAGAAAATTTTAGATGTCAATAATTTAAATGATTGGATAATATTTGACAAAAATAAAATTATAAATTATACAAACAACGCCGACGGAAACATAATGCCAAAAAAAAGAGCTTTTTCGGGTTTACCTCTCTCACTATAATACCCTCAAAATATCATTCTTACTTTCCCCCGCTTTTTATCAAACTGAAAGGTTTTTAAGTATACATATCTATATATAATTGTTGCCCTTAATACATACATACATGTATACATTAAAAAACATACATTATATACCACCCTCCTGAAAATAGCAGTGGTAGCGTTACAGCTTCATACTAAAGCATGCGTGGGTTCGGTCCATGTCCACCCTGTGAGATTATGACCCAAGAGTCGATTTTCTTTTTTTATTAAACAGCAAAATTCCGCGTGGACGGGCGGCAAGTCGAGAACACTAGTAAAGATATATCAAATGGAAGCGTCATCTTGTTTTATGTCTATAACAAAAATATTTGGTAACGATTTCAGCTGTTTTTGTAGTTGTTGTGGCGGTTTAGTGGTTTAAATTTTAAATATTAAATTGATAAGGTGGAATGTGTTCTTACTTTGAGTGTTTTGTGTAAACTGGCATTAGCCTCTATTACTGGAAGATTGCTTAGAAATGATACATAGTGGACAATTAAGGAAATGTTTTATTATTGCACTGTGCTGTGACTAAAATACTTTTCACTGATCACCTGTCGGACCTTGAAGATGTGTTACGAGGAAGGATGCTGCTGTTAAAGCAAATGTTTTCAACAGCAGGTCCAGATGTTTTATCCGCTGCTTTGTTGCCTCAGCATTCAATCTTTTAATGCCGACTGATATATGCACTGCTCACCTTGGAGTGTCCGTGTGTCTGTGTGTGGTGACTGATCTGCGCTGTTCTCAGCCTCTCGTGTGCTCCGGATTGACACCTTTGAATGTTTGGTGCAGCAGAACAAATTCAACCTGATCTACCACAGTGGGTTTGTTATCACCTTATTCCAGCGTTTCTCAACCTTTAAGTATTTGTGACCGAGTTTTCATACAGTTTTAATCCCTAACATTTTTGAAATGTAGATGCATATTTTATTATACCTACTTAACTTTTGTCAATTTATCTAACTCTACAGTATTTATTGTTCTATTATCAGAATGTAGTTAAGTTAATTTGTTTTGGTTCATCTTCTACGCCCTTTTTTTACTTGCCCGTCCCACAGGTTGAGAACCACTGCCTTATTCAATGGCGGGTTCATGGGACGTCAAATGGCAATGAATAGAAATGGATTAATGTAAATCATTGAGCTGCCATCCATAATTAGACATACGCATTTTGATGGCATTTTGGTGATTCGAACAGATCTCTTATCGAACCCTTCACAGTATCTCTCAAAATTATTTAGTTCAAATTGGTTATAAAGATTTCAATTCTGATCATTTTTTTATTATTGTTAATTTTGATGAGTCTTTAAGTGGATCGAACTCGCACCTAGCACTATGCTCAAATTTGAAAAGCAACCACCTTAGATAGTTGAGCCATTGCGTCATTTCTTTTTAGTAATTGTTATTTTAGTGCTCCACAAAATATTGTAAAGTATTAATAATGAAATATTTCAATACTTGATGAATAATAACAACTGATTTGGGATTTCACCTTTTCTTTCTCAAATGTACTTACCTATATCATGGTAAAGTACAGGGATAAACCTTTATTTTCCGTCTACTCCATTTTAATTAAGTCAAACCAAGGAAAACATTTATGGCTATAAATTGATCTCAGAAAAGATGAGGTTAATTTAATACTAATAAAGGCGATTATAATGATACAGTGCAAAGGTAAATACTAATTGAAAGAGCGAATCCATAGTTGAGCGTCTATTTTAACTCTTGCTATCGTATAGTGCATTCTGCTGTGTGGCGTATATTTATATATTTATGTTACACATCAGACACTAGAAGTTGTA
>NW_024379583.1:0-10276 GCF_016835505.1 Polypterus senegalus
ACTGCCCTGATCCATATGACCTACTCTGTTTCTTTAAAACCGCCTTTCCCCTTTTTCCTCAGCTTGCTTTAGACTCAGTTGTATTGACTTCAGTGCTGATTATTTGTTAAAACAACTTTGCAGCCAGGAAACCACATTATACGGGTGCTGCCCCAAACCTTTATCTGTCCATGTCTCGTTTTGTGACAATATATATAATATATAATGTTTGTGTGTGTGTATGATTTAATGGACAGTGGTCCCATGCCGGTCGGACGAATTCCTGCTGTATATGGTCCAGGGAGTAGCCATGGACTTCTCAGTACCTCCACCGGGACGCTTGGTGGCAGCCTCCTGGTTGATGATGCCTCAGTTTCTGCAGGGTTTTATGGGAGATGGAGTTCTCACAACCCTTTGGGACCGGGATGGCCGCCAGGCAAGAGGCAGAGACAGTTAAGCCCAGCTGAGTTTAATCATCTGCCCACACGGGAGTGCAATTGGGAAACAGGTGAGCAAGCACCAGGAGAACTCGGGCAGGGCATAAAAGGAGCCAGCAACCACCACTTTGGGCCAGAATCGGGAGGAAGAGGACGAGGTTGCCTGGGAGGAGTGTTGGTAGGAGGGATTGCTGTGTTTAAAGTAAGGTGCTTTGGGACTGTGTTATACCTGTGGGGTTCATGGGAAGATGCCCACAGGCAAGAGTGTTTGGACTGTGTTTAAGTGTTTGGGATCAGGTTAGCCCTGTGGGACATTGGGAAGATGTGCCCACGGCTAAGAGAGAGAGAAAAAAAAGATTTCTGTTCAATTTATATGTGCCTCAGTGTGAATCTCGTGCGAGTCGGGCGCTTATATAGCTCTTATTAACAAGTATATATATATATGTATGTGTGTATATATATATATATATATATGTGTGTGTGTGTACAGTATGTATGTATGTGTGTATATATATATGTGTGTATACACATTTAAAAATGCCAGCACAGGTGCTATTGAGTCAAGAGAAAACTTAAAGGAACCCAACATTCCACAAGGATCACAACATTTTCATGAAGGACATTTTACAGAAGGGATATGCCATTAGGGGTACCTACAGAAGAGTTGTCACTCAGAGAGGAAAGAGGTGGTACATCCTCATCATGAGTATACATCCAAAGAAGGTCCAGCCACCTACTGAGTCTTCTCACTGGAGCAGCTAACTGTACTAATGGCAGATACCAAGTAAAGTTCCATGTGAAGATACTGATGATCTTCATTTCCGTGGTGGCTAAGGCAATCTGAATGATGGACTTGAGGAATACAAAATGACAGGACATCTTTTTGGTGCTACCTCCTCACAGTTGTGCTTCTTATGTTTTATGAAGAACAGCAGAGGACGCAGAAGCACAACTTCAGAAGAAGCAGTTAACACTGCGCTCACAATTTCTATGTTGATGACTGTTTAAAGTCAGTTGCTACAGAATATGGAGTAAGATTGCTGTCAAAATATCTGTAATAATGTAAGTCAAATTTACATTTCACAGGTGACAATTACACTTGAGCTTCTGAAATTTACGCTTGCTTCTCAGAATTACGAAATGCACCTTCTCAGGAAACTGTCAAAAATACATCATTGATGCTCAAGGCATTGGATCGAGAAAGAGACAATCCAATTGTTTTTTGTTACTAGGCATGTGCCACAAAGGTAGAAAGACTGAGTTATTTTTGAGAGTGATTGCATTTCATACTTACCCCCTTACAGTGGCAAACGGCAAGGGCAAAAGCACAAAAAAAAAAATAAAACCAACACAATGAAATTAATTAAACAATGACAATATACACTCTGTCTCTCTTTAGTATATATATATATATATATATATATATATATATATACATATATATGAGGGGCCGTTCAGAAAAAAAAGATTGGTTCGTAAATATATACATTGGTTCAGATATATATATCGGTTCAGATACATTGGTTTGAATATATACATTGGTTTTAATACATCCGTTTAGATATATATTTTGGTTCAGATATATACATTGGTTGGGATATATTGGTTGAGATATATACATCGGTTTGAATCGTCCGTCAGATATATACATTGTTTAGATACATTGGTTGAGATATATAAATTGGATTGCATAGATCCGTTCTGATATATATATATATACATTGGCTGAGATACATCCGTTCAGATATATACATTGGTTGAGATATATACATTGGTTGATATAGATTGGTTTAATATATATATACTGGTTAAAATAGATTGGTTTAGATATATACATTTGTTCAGATACATCTGTTATAATAAGTTTGTTATAATATTAAGAATTGTGTCACTGTATCTGTTTTAGATCTTTTTATATGTATTTTTCATTCTTTTCTGTGTAACATGTGTCACACATGCGTAGGAGGCAGACTGAATCGCTCAAGGACGTCGCGGTAGGGAATGGCGTGTACTAACCTTTCTGCTCTCTCTTCTAGGAAAAAAGACCCTCCGCCATCTTAACCTGACTGCCGGACGTCCACTTCCGCCCTTCCTCCGCCATCTTCCCTGACGTCAGGAATCCGTCATCCCTCACGCCACCTTCCCAGCATTCCTCCACTTCGGCTCTCTATATAAAATGCCCGCTGGACGCATGTGAAGTCGAAATGCGTATGAGACGATTGTTTTGTTTGTTAACTTGACCTTGAATTTGATTTCCTACTTTACAGTATACTGGGCCGAAACCCAACCCTTTATGCTGTCCTGGTCCTTATTTTCACATGCCATAAGAGCTGAGCCAGATTTAGTATAGAGTGTCAGCATTCAGAATTGCTGGGCCAAGCAAAGCATAAAGACAGAAGGACAGCTGGAAGGCTGTGTTGTAAACCCTAAAAAGGACTAAGTGTTATTTGAACCGACTGTTTGATGTTCAGTAAGAAATTGTCTGCCTGGTTTGGAAATGTAATGGGAGCTTGGTCGTAGAAAACAATATAAAGAAGCTGGAGCTTTGCCAACTTTGAGAAACTTGTGGGTGAAAGATATTGGCCCAAAATCCACCATGGTGAAAAGAGCAGTTTCTACATCGACAATCCTCAAAAGAAATTTTCAAAGAAGTTCGCTCGGACTTGTCTGTCTGTAGCAACGTATCGCATTAACAAGCTTTCAAGTATATTCCTGTGTTTTCTGTGACTTTGTTCTATTGCTGAAAAGAGGATATCGCCATATTATTTATAACGGCTTAAATATAGGTTTATTAAAATGTCAGAATATAAAAGAACATATTTTCAAGGAGCTAACACTTCCATCGGAAACATTCTGGTGTAGTCGGCAGGATTGTGGCAATATTAATAACCAAAATTGATATTCATAAATCATAATTTTATGATCGCGTACATATCCTTGGGAAAATGCTGGCTGAGGTGGTTTCAGCCTGCCTGGGTGGTTGTGTGCACTGTCATGCACACCCCTGGCTGAACTATTTAACACTGATACAGCCCCAATTGCATGGCCTGACTAAGAGGAGATATTAATCCTTCAAATGTCCAACAGGTGCATTGGCACTCAGGCTAGAACGCAGAGGAAAAAAGGAACAATGAGCAGCCCGTGAAATTGGCTGGCTTTTATTAACTGCAGTACATGAGCTGGATCATAAACTGCAGAATATGATTATAGAGTGTAGGGGAACTCAAACAAGAAATAGAAAACTTACAAGAAAAGCAAACTTATTACTTTCGAGAATGCATGGAAAATCACGGCGTCTCGAGTGCTAACAGGAAACTAAACAAAGCTACGCTAGCCGTCCGTTTAGTGTATGCTAAGTGCCGTAAAAAGGCAAAACACACCCCGCTTCCTCTTTTAAAAATAATGAGCCATAATGCAAAGGCTTACTGGAACCCAGAAACATGGGATGGCAGTGTACATAACCTATGTATAGTGGCGACAATATCTGAGTATAGGATGATGAGGGCGTGATGCGCTTAAAATATAATAATGGCGAGTAAAATTACATATCGCGAGACCGTGGTGCAAAAATAAGCCTAGGGGTACCCCCGTGGACAATACACAGTAACGCTGAACCGTCCTGCGATTTTATGCAAGCAGAGTTTCTGGAACTTGGTAAACAATATAGACAGAAACCAGGCGCGAGCTTGATGCAGTGGATATTATGAATGAGGGATGAAGGGGATGATAAGTTGTCAATTGACAGATACAGAGATCAAACATTTAGGCCTCTATCACCACAAATCCGAAATTAAGAAAATGTGTTACGAGGAGGTCAGAATCAAGCCATCAGATCCATAGTGGAATTGATCGTAAATGCCATGAGAAACACTATCCAGAGGCGTGAGACACACGGAAGACATTGATAGATCTTGGCGCACAGCTTCTGAAGCAACCAAGCCATGGCTGAGAAATGGGTGTGCAGGCAGCTATTTATAAAGCTGCACCAGGAGTTGCGCTTTGTTGGCCCTGATAATGAAGCATTCACTGCCAGAAACCGTCTAATAAATAATGACAATCGATTACAGAGGTTCAAATGCTAAAGCACTGCAATTGACTGCTGCAGTTCCTGATATTGTGACCATCATAGAAGACACCATGGCTAATGCAGGAGAGTGACATGCTGTTATTGACCTTGGCTAATGCTTTTTTTCTCATTCCAATTGCAACCCAAAAGTCAAGATCAGTTTGCATTTACATGGAAGGACAGACAGTACACTTTTCAAGTACTGCCACAGGGATACCTACACAGCCCTATGTTGTGCCATGGACTTGTAGCAACCTACAAATCTGGCAACCTGCTCAGATTTGGAAAAGGTACGATGTTTCCATTATGTGGATGATATAATGTTAACTGGGGATGAAGCATCAGTAACAAATGCATTGCCAGTTTTAATATCCACATAGAGAGCAGAGGATGGGCTATCAATAAAGACAAAATCCAAGGATCCCGCCAAAGAGGTTAAATTTCTGGGCATGATGTGGTTTGGACCAGAAAAGCGAGTGCCCCCAAAAGTAGTTGACTCTTTGTATATGTTAAAGGCACCAACTAACAAAAAAGAAGCTCAATCCTTTGTGGGATTAATAGGCTTTTGGAGAGCTTTTGTGCCACATTTAGGACTGATTTTAAGACCAATACATGATGTTGTCAAGAAAAAGGCACAGTTTGAATGGACAGAAAAACAACAAGTTGCTTTTGAGGCAGCTAAAGAAGCTTTAGTCCAACACCAAGGACTGAGACCTTTAAAAGCTAATTTGCCTTTTGAAGTTGAAGCCACAGAACAGAATAATATGCCCCGTGGAGTTTATGGCAAAAGCATGGAAGTAAGCGATGTTCCCATCGGCTTTTGGAGCGACAGCTGATGAGCCTCACAGACTAAATACACACCACTTGAAAAGCAGCTTCTTACAGCATACTGGGCTCCTTCTGCACACTGAGAGACAGACAGGTCCTGCTCCGGTAAAGCTACTCACTAACTTGCCCATTGCTGGGTGGGTTAGAGACAATGGTTTGGGCGCGAGCAGGTGTTAAAATCAAACTTTATTCAAATGGAGATGGTATTTGCAAGCAAGAGCACACTTTGAAGGCAAAGACACAAGTACCTTACAAGGGGCCATGGCGGAGCTGTGATTTATGAGGATCCAGAGGACATACCACCTGTTCTGCCTGTAGTGGAGTAAGCCCTTTAAAGGCAAGCAGCCAGCCTACGATCATTTGACACCAGAAAAATAGGAGAACAGCTGGTTCACAGATGGGTCAGCGACTGTGGAAGGAGGAAAAAGGCTTTGGAGAGCAGTGGCTTATTAACCTCACACTGAGACCATCCTGCAGCAACAGGGGGAAGGTAAATCAAGCCAATGGGCTGAACTTATTGCTGTCGCTGTGGCATTGACAGAAAATCAAAGCTTCCCTATTGTTGTTTATACTGATAGCTGGGCAGTTTTTCAAGGACTAACAGTGTGGATCACAATGTGGAGAGAAGGCTGCTTGGACTATTCATGGAGAGATCTCTGGGGTGGCACAGAACTGTGGGAGCAGCTTTGGACAATGGGCATGAGAGGGAGACTCTCATTGGTCATGTAGATACCCATACCCCACCAATAATATCCCTTTGAGAGAATTTATAACTAACAAGCTGATATAATAGCTGCTGTTCAGAAATCAACCTGGAAGAAGCCTATCCAGAGAATGATGACCTGTTCAAATACAGTAAATCCCTCGCTATATCGCGCTTCGACTTTCGCGGCTTCACTCCATCGCCGGATTTTAAAATGTAAGCATATCTAAATATATATCACGGATTTTTGCACATTCATGGATTTCTGTGACAATGGGTCTCTTTAATTTATGGTACATGCTTCCTCAGTTTGTTTGCCCAGTTGATTTCATACAAGGGACGCTTATTGGCGGATGGCTTAGAAGCTACCCAATCAGAGCATGTATTCACGTATTAAACAAAACTCCTCAATGATATAACGATGTGCTTCCCGATGCTTGATTGTTTGCTTGTTCCTGCCTCTATCTCACCCCCTCTGACATTCTCTGCTCCTGACGGAGGGGTGTGAGCAGAGGGCTGTTTGCACAGAAGCAGTTTGCCTAGGTGGATACAGACGCACCTCTAAGAAATGCCACTTTATCAGGTGCTTCCAAAAGCACCACTTATTGATTTTTGATTGTTTGCTTTAATCTCTCTCTCTCTCTCTCTCGCCTGGCGGTGGAGATGTGAACAGAGGGCTGTTTGCACAGAGGCTGTTTGCTTAGAAGATACTGATGCTCCTCTAAAAATGCCGCTGCATTGGGTGCTCTGCAAACTTTAAAGGACACGTATTGATTGTTTGCTTTTCTTTGCGAGCGCTCTCTCTCTCTCTCTGAAATTCTCTGTTCCTGAAGAGAAGAAGATATATTTGCATTCTTTTAATTGTGAGAAAGAACTGTCATCTCTGTCTCGTCATGGAGCACAGTATAAACTTTTGACTAAAGGGTGTTATTTCATGTCTAGAGGGCTCTAATAATGTTAAAAAGTGTTGGAGAGTTTATATGGGCTTAAATATATAAAAAATAACTATACAAACATATGGTTTCTACTTGGCGGATTTTAATCTATCGCGGGGGTTCTGGGGAGCGATACCCCACGATCGAGGAGGGATTACTGTATGCTGAAGTAAATGTGTCGAGCCTCCCTTAATATCATTAGCAAGGTGGGCTCATGAAACTTCCGGACACATGGGAGCAGGAAAAACATATCAATGGTGTCATCAGCAAAGTATACCAGTCACTATTGACATTGTTAAACAAATAGTGAATAATTGCTCCACATGTACAGAAGCAAAACAATGGCCCCTACAGAAGAAGGCAACTGGTAAACTGAAGTGAGGAATGGGACCAGGACAAATTTGGCAGGTGGATTACTTTGGGCCACTGCACGAGAAAATAAACTACTCTATGCTTTAACTGCAGTAGATACTTATTCTGTTACTGTTACAAGCTTATCCATCAATAAGAGCTGACCAGAAAGTTACACTTAATGGACTGAGCCATTTAATCCAAGCATATGGAGTGCCTGAAGAAATCCAAAGTGACTCAAAGGAAGCCACTTTGCTGGAAGAGGCGTAGAGAGTGGGCTGCAAGGCTAGCATTCAGTGGACTCTACATATCCCTTATCACCTACAGGCTGCAGGACTTATTGAGAGAATGAATGGCCTGTTGAAAAACAAGTTAAAAACTAACTGGGCACAATCATCTTAAAGGCTGGACTAAAGTTTTAAAGCAAGCCTTATTTAATCTCAATAATAATCCATTGGCTGGGTCCACACCTTTATGAGACACATCAAAATTTGAGGAGAGCCACCTGTGTGTGCCTCACGCCTGACCTACAATTAGTCCAATGGCAAACAATGAATTAACTCCCACAGGGTTATTGGTTAGGACACCTAAATCACTTACAATCAAGTTAAACTCCCCAGAGAAAGACTCAGCTTGGGAATAACAGGTCAGTGGCCAAAGGAATGGGAGGGTTAGAATAAATGCAGAAATGCTTGTAACAGATGCATGTTTAATAGAGACATTAGATATCTGTTTAAATGAATAGTATTTAGTATTAGAAAATCAAGGTAAAGACATACACATAGCTGAAGGACAGGCCATATAAACTGCACATAGAAAAAGTCACACCTGTTTTAGTCAGTATTGAACAATTTTAAAGGAGAAATTGGAGGGAAAGTATGGGTTTTAACTCAGGGCAAAAGCCTAGGGCAGGAGAATATAGCTGCAGGACCAGGAGACACTAGAATGGTTCTTTATTATGGCTCTCAGTCGCCCTCTGCTTTCCTTACAGATTATCTCATATGGAATAATCGGGACAGATGGTTTATGGACGGATGGAGTCGATGCACCCTATAACAAAGTCTTTTCGGCTGCTGATACGCCAGGAACGGAAAAGTATGTGACCTTGAACTTCACACTCAAGAACTGTACCTGGCAGTTACGAGACAAGACATTACGGCTCCATTTCGCATGGCGAAACTGGAATATCCTGACTTGTTACCTTTACCTGTGATGACTTATAGAGACACTGCAATAACTGTGACTGTGCATACAACGTATCTGTCTGGTTGGCTATGATGAACTGTAAACCTGATTCTAATGGACTATCATGTTGGACAATTGAAGGGGGGCAACAACTGACTGCAATGTCAACACCGAGAATGATGATATATATGTGTTTAAACAGGAAGCAACAAAAATGTAACAGTACCAGTAATGTTATGGGAAATTCATAAGACTAGAAGAGGAATGTTATCCATTTGATGTACATTACTTAGACAAATGAAAGTTATAAAAAGCTAGGATAGCACATAAAATAATTACTGTAGCACTCAACATTAATGTTAGTGGGTTTGATATAAAACGTCCACGAGTTTCCAAGGGGAAACATATAGTACCATGTACAGTGCAACATATAATTGTCGAAATCGATACAATCCTTATGGCCTCCTCAAGGTGAAATAGAAACAGGCCAAAGCGAGATAGTGGGGAGCTATAGGAACTGGTTTAGGAGTAGGAGGTTTAGGTTTAGGGTCTCTTAATACTGTTGATATAGCAGCAATATATAACAAAATATCATCTATTGGTAAAGGTAAGTAGTTTGCAAACTTTGCTCATTGGAGGTCAGAGTTGGCAGGCAGGCATATACAGTACTAGAGTTGCTTTACGGAAAACTCACCATGGATGGTTAAATGAGTCCTTATGGACTGGTTTGCAAAGCCAATGGGCCATAGATGAAGAATCAGCTTGCTATTTAAAACAGATTATTGCTTGTACAGCAGTATTTAAATTTTAAGACAGATTGGGGATTCAAAGACCCCTCAACATTGGAGAAAGAATTAAAATTACCATCAGACTGGTGGTTGCATCCAAAGTCCCTCATGTGTGACGAATCAATATGCCAAGCTGTATTTCAGGTAGCAACCACTGCTGAAGAGGACAATGTTTGGTGTCCGTTTCATGTCTTACCTGTTTTACTTGGAGGAACATGGTGGGCACCATAGTAGATAGACAAAGAATAGATCTAAAATAATACTGTTAAACCTGCCTTTGTTAAAAGCTGGCAAGAAAGGTTTGTAGCAAGGTGGGTACATTGCCACACCCTGTTTGCATCCTTTAGCTGGAGACTCTTATTGGGGCCAAATAGAGTAAATTCCACTGAAGTGTTTCAAACTGATACCACTTCTGAATGTGCAGTGACAATAAATAACATCACTTGGAGTGATGGTACCCACTACAAGGGCCCAGGGTATCCTGTCGCACCAATGTTAGTACTATACAAGATGACTATTATGGAAGAACCTACATGTTAACTAGATGGGAGGATATACATTGGGAAGCTGAAGCTAACCCATTCCTGCATTTACAATTTGCCTATGAAATAGATCTACCTAAATATAAAACGATTTTAGAGCACGCTAAACAATATGAACATCTTTTAATGTAACGTTACAAAAGCAAGGGACCTACTAGTAAGACTGAAAACTGATGAAACAAAAGTACTAACTCTGCAGAAGAAATTGAAGAGATATTTACACATCACTGGTGGGATTTTTCACTAAGTGGTCACCATCTATAACACTATTTTAAATGCACTTGTTCATCCAATTGTACTGTTATTATTATATTATCATTTACTATTAAAATATTTATTACATTTCTATTAGACGTTAAGGTAACGCACTACACCCAGACTTTACAAGATTCTGAGGAGGTTTACATGGAAACTGAGTACTTTGATTTGTAGGGTAAGATTCTCAAACCGGTTTCAAATCCA
>NW_024379584.1:0-2399 GCF_016835505.1 Polypterus senegalus
GAAAGTGGTTTCCCAGGTGCTGTCGAATCAATCCTGCTCCTACTACTACATGCACATATATATATATATATATATATATATATATATATATATATATATATGTGTATATACTGTATATAATTAAAGGAACACTTTGAAAACACATCAGATCTCAATGGGAAAAAGAAATCCTCCTGGATATCTATACTGATATAGACTGGGTAATGTATTAGGAACGAAAGGATGCCACATCGTTTGATGGAAATGAAAATGATCAACCTACAGAGCCCTGAATTCAAAGACGCCCCAAAAATCAGTGAAAAAATTATTTGGCAGGCTAGTCCATTTTGCCAAAATTTAATTGCAGCAACTCAAAATTGTACGCAGCACTTTGTATGGCCCCTGTGTTCTTGTATACATGCCTGACAACATCAGTGCATGCTTCTAATGAGATGACAGATGGTGTTGTGGGGGATCTCCTCCCAGATCTGGACCAGGGCATCACTGAGCTCCTGGACAGTCTGAGGTGCAACCTGGTGGCATTGGATGGACCAAAACATAATGTCCCAGAGGTGTTCTATTGGATTTAGGTCAGGAAAGTGTGGTGGCCAGTCAATGGTATCAATTCCTTCATCCTCCAGGAACTGCCTGCATACTCTCACCACATGAGGCCAGGAATTGTCGTGCACCAGGAGCCACTGTACCAGCATAGGGTCTGACAATGGGTCCAAGGCTTTCATCCTGATACCTAATGGCAGCCAAGGTGCCTTTGTCAAGCCTGTAGTGGTCTGTGTGACCCTCCATGGATATGCCTCCCCAGACAATCATTAACCCACCACCAAACTGCTCATGCTGAATGATGTTACAGGCAGCATAATGTTCTCCATGGCTTCTCCAGACCCTTTCACTTCTGTCACGTGCTCAGGGTGAACCTGCTCTCATCTGTAAAAAGCACAGGGCACCAGTGGTGCATCTGCCAATTCTGGTATTCTATGGTGAATGCCAATCGAGCTGCATGCTGCTGGGCAGTGAGCTCAGGGCCCATTAGAGGAAATGGGACCCTTGGGTCACCCTCATGAAGTCTTTCTGGTTGTTTGGTCAGAGACATTCACACCAGTGGCCTGCTGGAGGTCATTTTGTAGGGCTCTGGCAGTGCTCATCCTGTTCCTCCTCGCCCAAAGGAGCAGATACTGGTCCTGCTGATGGGTTATGGACCTCTATGGCCCTCTCCAGCTCTCCTAGAGTAACTGCTTGTCTCCCTAGAATCTCCTCCATGCCCTTGAGACTGTGCAGGGAGACACAGCAAACCTTCTGGCAATGACACGTATTGATGTGCCATCCTGGAGAAGTTGGACTACCTGTGCAACCTCTGTAGGGTCCAGGTATCGCCTCATGCTACCAGTAGTGACACTGACTGTAGCCAAATGCAAAACTAGTAAAGAAACAGTCAGAAAAGATGAGGAGGGAAAATGTCAGTGGCCTCCACCTGTTAAACCATTCCTGTTTTTGGGGTCATCTCATTGTTGCCCCTCTAGTGCATCTGTTGTTAATTTCATTAACACCACAGCAGCTGAAACTGATTAACAACCCCCTCTACTTAACTGACCAGATTAATATCCCATAAGTTTCATTGACTTTATGCTATACTCTGATTAAAAGTGTTCCTTTAATTCTTTTGAGCAGTATATATATATATATATATATATATATATATCTATATATATATATATATATATATATATATATATATATATATATATAGGAGCAGCTGGAACCCATCCGGGGTTTCCCATTTTAAAGGGGCTGGAGAGGGACTGAGGCTGCCAAAAAAGGCATTTGATTGTGTGCCCTGGACATTGGGGAACGGGGCTGAGGCACTGGGGAAATGATGAAGCAAAAATTGTAAATAATACTTTTTAAAAAAACGGGGTTTGGGGAAATAATATGTCCATCTTTTTGTGCCCGCAGTTTTAAATATATACATATATATGCATATACATATGCATATATAAAACATATATATATATATATATATATTAGGGGGGGAGTATTAAAAAATGAATCTAATTAATTAGAGGTTTGTAATTTAAATTTAACTTGATTCATTGATGTAATTTACATTTAAAATTTTTCAAAAGCCCAAATGTTTTTTTATTTAAAAAAATTTTTTTTGGGGCAAGAATCAAAAAATAGACATGGACTGAATATTGTAAACTCAAGCTCTTTTTAAATTTTTGAAAAAATATGCATTTAAACGATTTAATTCAAATCAGAATCATTCCCGGGTTTAAAAAAAAGAGGTATTCTAAATTTTTAAAACATGTTCAGAATGGTATTGTCTTTTAAAAAAAATAAGAAAAAAATTTTAAATAAAGTGCAGTTTTTCATCTTAAAAAAAAAGGCCCAAACATGTTAATTTG
>NW_024379585.1:0-25000 GCF_016835505.1 Polypterus senegalus
AGGAAGTAAAAATATCTTTGTTGGGTCGACAAGTGCTTTTTTTGGCATACTTTTCTTCTTCTTTTCCCACTTCTATGTGGGGCTGATGTGCTTGATCAACCTTCTCCAAACAGCTCGGTTCTACACCTCCGCCCAAGTCAATCCCGTTTCTTTCAGATCTTTTATTTTTCCCATCCACCTCTGCATCAGTCTCCCTGGGTTTCTCTTCACCTGTACTTTAATTCCAATCATTCTTTTGCCCTTCATCACATGTTCATTAAACTTCAACCTCCTTTCTTGTACTTTCTTAGATACAGTATCTGTGATATCGCTGATTGTTTCATTTCTTATTCTCTCCTTATTTTGTAAATCCACACGTTCATCTCAACATTCTCATTTCTGCAACATTCGACTTCTTCTCCTGCACTCCTTTTACTGTTTCAGCCGCACACATCATTGGTGGTCTTTCCACCGTCTTTAAAACCTTCATCTTAATTCTTCCATCACACATCACTGATACTTTCTTCCAATGGTTCCATCCATACTGCACTCTATATATCTGCATCTAATTCTCCATTTTGGGCTACCACTAATGCTAGATATTTAAATGTATCCACTCTTTGTAGTGGCTGTGTTCCCCTGGAAAGTTTGGTGACAAATAAAAAAAAAAACTTTATTTGAACCTGGAGTTGTGTTGTGTGCTCTTTAAACCAAATTCTCAGTCGTCTCCTTTAACTTCAGTTGTCTCTATTTCTACAGCCATCAAAGATCCACCTTCGAGTGGTAAAGTCTTTGTATGATTGGTTCTTAGCGACTGAAAGCGGTTTAATCACGGAAGTCCTCTAAATCGCAGGTTACCCAGGTGAGTGGAACCTTTAACTGTGTTACCTGTTCGGTTCCCGGCCTAAGATGTGCTCAGATCCTGAGTGGAGTCCCATTTCAGGTCTACACATCTTACCGCTGTCTAAAGATCACACTGCCTTGTTATATTTTGAATAAGCAGACGCATCACCAGACCACACCGTTACGGAGCAATGGAGTGAACGTTCAATAACATGCTCTATGAAACTGGACCCGTCTTCATTTGCACGGGTTAAACTATCTGGATTGGTGGCGAGAAAACATGAGGACGTGGAGCTGCTTTGATAAAAGTTCTTATGTTTCATCCAAGTCAGAGTGTAAGTAAGAGCTGAAACTTAAAATGATTCCACCCTTTCATTGTGATTTCTGTTATAACAAGGGGATCTTTCTTAAAACCCATAACCACCTGTGGTGATCTTGTTCATTGTACATACTCTACACAACTGTCTTGCGGTCAACTGAGCTTTATAATGGATGGTATGCGGGGGCTGGCATCCCAGCCATGTTTGAACAAGGACCCTAACCTGTCTGGAAGGCTATTACAATTGAAGGACTAGGGGAGTTAAGCATTGCTGATTATTCTATCCCGAAATATGCTAAGTGGCAGCCTCCTTGGATTAGCATGGGGCATGCTGGGATCTGTAGTCCCATAGAGAAGCCCTTTTGGGTTCAATGGGGGCTGCTAGGGCGAGTCAATGGGATTCATAGTCCCTACTTTTTGGAACTTCCCGATTATCCCCCCCCCCCCATGCTGCTCACAATGGAAGTATTCCTGGGTACAAGATAAAAGAGACCACTCATCATCATCATCCAGGGGAGTCAGAGTCGGGTGGAAGAGGATGAAGCTAATCTGGAGAAGTGGGAGGAGAGAAAGAGAGAGAAGAATTGAGTTATATTTGGTTTATGCCACTTTTGGGGGCTTTGTGGTGGGTATTTTATGAAAATGAACCTTTATTTACATCGGCACTTGTGCCTGTGATGATGTGTCTGGGGTTTGGGGTGGTGCAACGCTCTCTAGAGGTCACACAGCTCTCAGATTGTGGGCTTCACAATCACAGGGCACTCAGCTGATCAAATCTTCCACGTTTTGAGTAGGACTGATGTAATGAAGTACCCTTATCAGTGCTTCTTACCAAGGCGCTATACACACATACATATTGTAAACAATGCATAAGTTCTTCTTCTCCAGAGAAATCGCATTCTATGTCCTTAGAGTCAGTTTCGGCATACAGGGATCTGTTCTCCAAGTCGCTTTCCTTTGATTGCTGCCCAAACCACAATGCACCAAACCATCCTTATGGCTACTCCTGCTGGTGTTGGACCCTCTGGAGGACAGCTCCTTGTTCCTGATTTGGGACGAGCCCCCTATCCCCCACAGGTCTAGCTTCAGGGCAAGGCCCTAGTTTCCCTTTTCAAGGAGAGGTTACTGACTTCATGATAATTCTTCTCATGAAGGTTATGTGATCCGCACTTGGTCTGATCCCATATCTAGTTCCCAATTTGCCTTGGGTGACCATACCAGACAGACAACACAATTTGTAGGATCACTAGGACACACAAACCTCTGCTCCGTGATAAGGTGGCAATTCATGGATAAGAGATAAGGTAAGGAGTGTAGAGGTTTGGGAGGAGCTCAGCATAGAGCAGCCATTCCTCCGCATTGAAGGAGCTGGTCCAGAGTTAGTCCAGACATCTCTTGGAAGTCTCCCTGTGGGATGCAGGCATGTTCAGCTGGGAGAAGACCTTGGGGCAGACCTATGATACAGCTGGACTGAGGGGAGTTGGAGGAGGTGGCGAGGCAAACGGACATCTGGGCATCTTTACTTAGACTGCTTCCCTCACAACCCATACCAGATACGTGATACAAAAATGGATGGATAGAATAAGTTAATGTACTGAGGAATTAAACTGGTTTAAATTTTAAACACTTTTTAAATACTGGAGTACTGCAAAATTGAAACATACATATAAGTCTGTCCTGGGAAATACGTATGGTCTGGTCGCCCTGTTCAGTAGTTACTACCTCCATTTGGCGGAATGGGTTCAGAGGACGGTCCAGACTCATTGTGGCCAAGTGTTTGTGGTCAGTAATGTTACGTTCACACACTGTTTGAGTTTTCAGAGCTTCGACTTGTAGCATTTCGCTTTCCCACTTCAGTGCATTCACGTGAATTTCCGGTCGGACTTTACAGAGAACCAGAAGATCGCTGTTGATTTGTTACTTGGTCTGCAAAAAAGTGCAAAATAAACATAAACTGTATTTTTTCAGCAGAGCAAGCTAAACATAGTAGATGTGTATCACTGCACTTCAAATGCAATTCGTTTGCAAGAATGACATTTCTGCCTGACCAGGTGATATTTACTATGCTATAAAATTGACAAACGTAAAATGTCAGAGTTACGTCACAACTTCGGCTCCCAGTTCCATTGTGTCTGTGGTTTGTGTAGCAGCCCATGGTTTCAATAGAATCGACACGCAGAGAGTCTCAGACTGGTGCGTTTACCTTTATTTATGTCTCAACTTTGGCTCTTTATTGAAGTTGTAATATCGTCACGAGCACCGTCAAAACTATAGACAACAAAATATAAACGTACATTTTTTTAACATTCTAGAATGAAACAGAACAAATGAACAAATGAAACAACATACAATTAATTGCTTACCTCGCTCCGTTTTCCAAGGGGTGCAACAATTCTAAAGGTCACCGTTTCAGAGATAGCGTTTTTTTCTTATTGTTTCTTCACACTTTCAGTATTGTACGTTGTTACGTTCCCTATGTGTGGAATGATTTCACGGTCATTTACAGTTTGGGACTCAGTGGTGGCGGCACGGTGGCGCAGTGGGTAGTGCTGCTGCCTCGCAGTAAGGAGACCCGGGTTCACTTCCCTGGTCCTTCCTGTGTGGAGTTTGCATGTTCTCCCCGTGTCTGCATGGGTTTCCTCCAGGGACATGGAGATTAGGTGCATTGGAGATCCTAAATTGTGCTTGGTGTGTGTGTCCTGCGGTGGGCTGGCACCCTGCCTGGGGTTTGTTTCCTGCCTTGCGCCCTGTGTTGGCTGGGATTGGCTCCAGCAGACCCCCGTGACCCTGTAGTTAGGATATAGCAGGTTGGATAATGGATGGACTCAGTGGCTCCCCCTACTGGTTACACAAGAAATTCCAGTAGAAAATGCCCTTGAGTTGCTTATACCTTTGCATTGTGAGGATCCGTACCAACACACATACAGTGACATGACTTTATATTTTAAATACCTAAAATCTCCAGATCCCAAATTAGGACCTGAGTGCAGCCATGCAATGGTCTTCTAAAAAAAACAGATCAGGATAAGCACACCTAAAAGAGCAAAATGCAATATAAATGCTGAACGGCCTTCTCTTACAAATGGTATGTGAATGTGTATTCTCTTTTAATAGTTTTATTACATTTTAGGGAAAAAAAGAGCAAGGTTTTATCAAATTTACAGACTTCAGACATTCAGGAGAAAACATCCAATTAGTGGACGCGGAGGAGTGTTTGCTCGTCTGCATCAACTCGGTAAGCGTCTCTCTGCTTTTAACCTCTAACAACAGTCACGGACACTTTAATAATTTAAACAAGCAGAAAAGATTCTGTTAATAAGTAAATTAAAGCATTGAAAAAAGTCACCAAGGACTTTGTAGATTTTCAAAAGCAAATGAAAATGTGGAAAATGCGGAACAGAAGCAAGAATGAGTTGTAAATGTGGTGGACGAGGCGAGGTGTATGTGGAGGGCAAGAAGAAACAGAACGGGGTGAGCAGTCAAGGTAGAAGATGAACAGAAGAATGGACCTTCAGGAAATGCTGGTCTGCTTAAAGTCGGCAGATCGGTAAATTTCCTTCTCAACGGGACCCAGCAGAATGAATACTTGCCCTGACAAATGTGAAAGAAAGACAGAGTTGGGAAGGTCAAAGAATGAAAACACAGTTTTAGAAAATAAGGTTTTTTCCAAATTGCTGCCCTTAACAGAAAACAGCTCTTTTCAGCTCCATTTCAAATAAGTAAATGTTCATGTGTAAATAATATTATTTCAACAAAAGTCCACTCATGGAGTGTATTTGAACAATCAGGATGAGAACAGGCCTTACAAAGCTCACCAGTCCTTTTCACTTCATTCTTCTAAAGTAACATCAAGTTGAGTTCTGAAAGTCCCTAAAGTCCTCCTGTCCACCACACTACTCGGTCACTGATTCCATGTATCTGTGATTCTCTGTGTAAAGAAAGACTTCCTAATGTTTGTGTGAAATTCACTCTTAACAAGTTTCCAACTGTGTCACCATGGTCTTGATGAACTCATTTTAAAGTCACCGTCTCGATCCACTGGACTAATTCCCTTCATCATTTTAAACACTTCAGTCAGGTCTCCTCTTAATCTCCTTTATAGGCTCAGCTCTTTTCATCTTTCCTCATAACTCATCCCCTGTAGTCCTGCAGTCAGTCTGGTCGCTCTTCTCCAGACCTTTTCTAGTGCTGTTATGTCCTTTTTGTAGCCTGGAGACCCAAACTGCACACAGGACTCCAGATGAGGCCTCACCAGTGTGTTATAAAGCCTGAGCAGAACCTCCTGTGACTTGTACTTCACACATCAAGGCGCTATATAACCTGACATTCTGTTAGTCTTCTTAATGGCTTCTGAACACTGTTGGGAAGTCGATAGCTTAGAGTCCACTATGACTCCTAAATCATTCTCGTAAGGGGTACTCTCGATTTTCAGACCTCCCAGTGTGTATTTAAAATAAGTATGATCCTAAATGTGTTTGGAATATATTTTGAACACATGTATTTTCAAACATGTGTGATCCTGACATACAGTACTGTAAAAAAGTATTCAGCCCCCCAAAAGTATTCCCACATTTTTACTGTCCTTGATTCTAAACTTACAGTTTATTACAGGAAGACCATTCCCAGCTCTACGGCAGATGCCAATCAAAAGAAACAACCTGAAAAACTTTCGGCGATTTGCTAAAAAGGATAATTCAGAGTTGTGAGGTTTAAAAAGCATTCTTTCCCTTTGTAAATATGAGGTTACCTTTGTTCAGGTGCAGTGCGTTACCTTAACAAGTAGCCAGTTGGTTGGTGGTCTTCTCTTATATAGGAAATTAAGGTAGGTCATTTGTCCCAAAATTAAATGCAGTCCAGCATACAGTATTACCTACACTGCAATAAAATCCATATCCATGGTAGTGTCATTTATCAGGTCAAATCCTATCAACCAAATGATTGACTGCTTTTCGCTACGGCACACAATTTTATTGTCAGTTTAAAATGCAATACAGAAGAGTGTTCAGTTTTAATTCATCTCCATATCACACATGTCATAGCTAAAAGGCATATTGCATTTAGTTTAGCGGCTGCTCAGAGTGTATTACATTTCAATTTAAGATTCAAAATTGTTATCTAATCAAATGACCAATCAGCATTAAGAGGTGGGGCTGGGGGCGTCAACTTCCTTCCCAGAACAATCTGGGATGCTTTAAAGTTCTAACGTTCAAAATTTTTACTTCTTCCTCTAAATGTGGGTCATCATCATCCAGTGGTGTGGGGCATCTGTTGGTGAAGAAAGATTCACTGATCTTGACTTTGTTGATGATGCTGTGATTTTCATGGAGTCAATGGAAGCTCTGGTTGGGGCTTTCGAGAGACTGAGTGAGGAGTCTGAGTGTCCTGATAAAAAAACAAGATCCAGGCCTTTAATGACCTCCTGGGCACAGCCATCAGCAGTTTGTCTGTCTTCGGAGAGTGTCGACCTTGTCGAGAGGTTTACTTACCTCGGCAGTGGCATTCATGTCTCTGGTGACTCTTCCTATGAAGTCAGTAGACGGATTGGGAGAGCGTGGGGGTCATGAGGTCACTGGAAAGGGGTGTGTGGCACTCCTGATATCTCAGCAAAAGGATGAAGGTCCAAGTCTTTAGAGTCCTGGTGCTTTCTGTCTTGCTATATGGTTGTGAGACATGGACGCTATCCGGTGAACTAAGACGAAGACTAGACTTCTTCTGTACTGTGACTCTTCAGAGAATCCTTGGGTACCGTTGGTTTGACTTCGTGTCGAATGAACAGTTTCTTACGGAGTCCCGAATGGGGCACGTTACCTACATTGTGAGGGAGCATCATTTACGGCATTACGTCCATGTGGCGTGATTCCCAGAGGGTGATCTGGCTCACAGGATCCTCATTGCTGAGGACTCAAGTGGATGGACCAGGCCCAGAGGACACCCACGTAACACCTGGTTGTGGCAGATAGAGGGTCATTTCTGGAGTTTGGGACTGGACCACGTGTGCCTGCCTCGGGGGTTACCAACCAGGATCCCAAGCTGTTTCGTCATGTGGTACATGTGGCAACATGCTGGACCGATGCAACCTGACCTGACCTGATCATCATTGTAGAATCAAACCATCTCTGGTTGTAGCTGGCCATTCAACACCAGTTCTAGAGTGGGATTGTCCAGTTCCAGGGCAAGTGAGAAGCTGTCTCAATTAAAGATGAGTGAAGACCTGAGTCAACTGGTCTTCTGTTGTAGATGGAGCCTCCTGATAAAAGCAGACAAATTCAAAACCACTTATGGCCCCTAACAGACTACCAGTTAACTGCTTATAATTGAGAAATGGAGTTAAATCAAAACCCGAATGAAGCCTAAATGACAGAGTGAACAGGTAACAGAGGATACCACAAAGACGATCATCACTGGCATTACGCAGAACAAAAGTCAACTGGCTTCTCTTGTAGATGGAACCTCCTGATAAAATGAAGCAAATGTGGCACCTCTTATGACAAACAATGAACTACCAGTTTACTGCTGAACTGAGAAATTTAGTTACATTAAATTTGGAGTGAAGCCTAAGTGACAGACTGAACAAGTAATAGAGGTGGTTACCCCTGGCGTTAAATACTTGAGGACAAACTCTGTCTGGTCCTGCAGCTTTTTCTGTGTGTAGCCCCTCACCTGGTCTTCAGGTTTGAACAACTGATGATCAGAGGTGAACCATACCAGTTGAAGATAAAGGAATTGTTGATGATGTGAGTGGACTAGTCATTGGAAGGAGTAGCTTTGTCCTTAATTTCTTCCAGTTACCCGGGCGGCCTGGTCTGCTTGAGTCCAGTAATTATGCCCAATCCATTCCAAGCATATCTCATGTTAGTCTAAGTGAGTTTGTTTTCCATGGTAGCTCTGGTAGTTTTTCTTCGTCACTCTTTATCACCAATGCTGTCTTCTTATCATTCAGGGCTTGTTGACTGAAAAGCAATCTGAGGAGACATACAAGTAAGAACTCCACTGCACTACAGTACGAGGTCTGTCTATTAAATAACAAGACTGTGTTTCTATCTCTTAAACAACGCAGTGAGAACGGATTATGAGCACTTGCCATGCCGGTTTAAACCTGTCCAAACCTGCATGGCAAACGACAACACTCTCTGCCGTTTAGTTGATCGTCAGTCACTGTTTAATGTAGTTGGGTTTCCCCTTGTGTGGCAGAATCATGCTAAGTTTAAAAGTTGAGCAACATAAGGATCTACGCTGGCATCCAGAAGGTTCCCGGTTTAAATACCCATCACTGCCAAAAAGAGATCCTACTCTGCTGGGCTCTTGAGCAAGACCCTAAACCTGTAATTGCTCCAGGGGCGCTGTACAATGGCTGACCCTGCGCTCTGACCCCAAGGGGTATGCGTAAACTAACAAATTCCTAATGCAAGAAATTGTATAAGGTGAAATAAAAAGAACAAATTTTAAAATTGAAACTGAAATTGAACAAAACACCAATGGAATCTTTTCAAATGCTTACAGAGGCTTACAGGGAAGATTGCATATCTCATGCGCGTGTGTTTTTCCTAAAAGGAACACGTTTTGAGTCAATGGATGCAGTAAAGAAGAAAACGTCCGATGTCTTGAAACAGCCGAGAGAAACTGATCTGCTCCACACCATCGTCCACTGGAAACCAAGACTGCATCGGTGCGTAATTGCGAATAGGGAATATGAGGGGGAACCCAAAAATTATTATTTTTTTTTTAAATTGCATATTTCTCAGAACATTTCCAAAATTTAACCACCTTCAAAATACTCCATCTGAGACGCAATACACTTGCCCCACCACCCACTGTTCTGAAACTCTTGTAAAATCACACCTCCGTCGTTTGCTTCTTGACCTCCTCTACATCCTGGAAAGGCTTCATTCTTAGAAATAAGAAGAAAAATTGCAGGGTGCAAGGTCCGGGGAATAGGGTTGGGTGGGAAAACGTTGTCATCCAGTTTTCCATGAGAAACTTCCGCACACTCAATGCTGCGTTGTCGTGATGCTGAAGCCACTCGCCTGATCACCACAATTCAGGTCCACACTGCATCACGCAATTACTTGTGCACTTCAAGCTAGAAATGCTGCTGAACCGTCTGACCTTGTGGTAGGAATTCAAAATGGACAAGCCCTTTGATGTCAAAGAAGCAGATCAACATGGTTTTCACATTGGATTTGACTTGCCTTGACTTTTTCAGTCTGGAAGATGCTGCACTTGATTGCTACTTTGTCTCCAGGTTGTACCCATCACATTATGATTTGTCTCCTGTGATGATTTTGGACAAAAAGTCTGGATCAGTTAGCCATTGATCTTTCAGTTCATGGCACACATCCAAGCGGTTGGTTCTCTGATCCACTGCGAGCAAGCGAGGAACGAAATCCGTACTGACTTGTTTCATCTGAAGTTCTTCTGTCAAAATTCATTGGCTTGAACTCCAGGAGACTCTAGTCAATGCTTCCAATTCATCGATTGTTCAATGATGATCAAACATTATCGTATTGCAAATGTTTTCGTCGGTTCTGCTTGTTGAAGGACACCCAAGTTGTGATTGGTCTTTAAGTGACATGTCGTCACATCTGAACTGAGAAAGCCATTCGTAAACCCTTGCCTGGCTCAAAGCTTCTTCTTTGAAAGCCTCTCGAAGCATTGTGACAGTTTCTGCTGCTGTTTTCCTCAAAAGGAAACAGAATTTGATGCAAATGTTGTTCTTACAAGTCTGCCATCACAAAATCGACGAAGACAGTAACAAAAGCTGAAGAAAAAAACTGACACTGACTTTACAGATCTTTCCCCAAGGACACCACTTGGCAAAATGATGCAGAGGGCAGTCTAGTACACGTACCTAGCGGCCAACATCGGAATTAATGCTCCTCCAGCCTCCAGAAGAAAGAAATTCTCATTATTTTGTGGGCCCCCCCCCCTCATATATTGAAAGGGGCAAGCATTAGAATTGTTATATAAATAAAAGTGAGTTATTGTGTCAGTCTCGTTATTCAATAGACTGGCCTTGTATGAACACATGACAACAAACCTGACTTGACTTGTCTCCAGATAGAGCAAATCCCATGTGTTCAAGTGCCTCGGCTCACTTCTACAAGAAAAGAAAGCAACAGGGAGGGCAGGAGTACACCATAGAACTAAGCTGGCGACAGCTGCCTTTGGGTCGCTGAACCGGTTTTTGTGGAAAAGACGAAAGATCTCACGAGGAACAAAGGTGTGAATGTACAGACCACTAGTACTGTCTCTTTGGTGCTGAACCACAGGTCCGGTCTTTCAAAAGAGATATCTCCATCAAATCTTGGGCAACCACATCAGAGGTGACGTCATCTGATCGAGCTTCCCCAAACAACCAACAATCGAAGAAGAAACACAACAGCGCCGACTGTGCAGCTTTGGTCATGTTTGCAGGATGGAAGATCATCACTTCCCACACAGACTACACCGATACAAAGGCTGCTACCAAAGAAACAGAGGATGACCTACGCAACCATACACTCGGCCTAGCAGTTCTGAAACATAGAGCAGAAGACCGGCCTACCAGGATGAAAGTGATTTGAGAAATCAAAGGCAACTATAGAAGTGTACAGGCTGTGAGAACCAACTCGGCGAAATGCCAGCCTAGGGAAAGGAAGAAGAAGAAGAAGAAGAAGACTCAACTGGAGCCTTGTGTGATCCACGTTTATCTTATTGAGCATCCAACTGCTCCATATGCAAAATATGAGGTGTGATGATGATCAGGATTCAGACGTTAGCCTGCAGGGAGAGGAAATGAAATGAGTGGAGAAGGTTAAATATCTAGTGTGACAGATAGGGGGCGACACTGAGCCCCAAACCTTGGAAACAACTAGCACACAGACAGGTTCACACAATCACCAATAAACACAATAGTTTTCTTTCTTTCTTTTTCTTTGTTTTGTCTTCTCTCCGTCCATCCACCTCCCTCTAGCGAGTGTTGCCTCCCGTCAGCTCTGACTCACCGGAGGAGGTTGAACAACTGGCTTTTATGTTGGACCCGAGAACACTTCTGGTGCCATGGTGTAGCCTGATGGAAGCAGTTCAGATCTGGCAGATGTAGGGATCTTGTATCCCTGCAGTGCTCCCTAGTGACTCACATGGGACCCAGCAGGGCTGACTGTCCACGCTACAAGTCCCATCATGCCCCACTGGATTCCACATGTTTATCGTGGTCCTGGGATGTTGCCCTCTCATGGTTGGGAGATGAAAATATCCAATTTTAGGAGTTTTCCCCCACTGTTCTCATATCTTGGCTTCCCGTCCAGGTAAAGGTCTCATGTTCATCCTGGGTGGGATGCCAGCTAAACCTGATTGGCACTTATACAAACATCAGTGGTAGCCCAAGATGGAAAATGAGATGCACTGTGGATGTGATTGGAGAATTAGGGTGAAGGTTAAAGGTGAGGTTTTTACGATGGTGTTAAGACCAGCAATGATGTGTGTAGATATGGACAGTAAAGGGAGTGCTGGAGAACAAGTTGGATGTGGCAGAAATGAGAACGCTGAGATGGATGTATGGAATTACAAAAAAAAGGAGGGAATAAGAAATGAGACCATCAGAGGTGCAACAAAAATTGGAGAGAAATCTAAGAAAATACAGGAGAGTAGGGTGAAGAAGTATGGTCATGTGATGGGGAGTTAAGTGGGCCAAATAGTGAGGGGAATGGAAGTACTTTGGTCGAAGCAGAGGTGGATGGATAAAGTAAAAGAAGATCTGAAGGTAAAGGGCTTGACTGGTGAGGAGGTGCAGGACCGAGCAGTGTGGAGAAGGATGATCAGGAACATCGACCCCACATAGAAGTGGGGAAAGATGAAGAAGAAGAAGAAAAGAAGAAGAAGACTCGACTGGAGCCTTGTGTGATCCACGTTTATCTTATTGAGCATCCAACTGCTCCATATGCAGTTCCTCAGCCATATTTTGGTTAGATGCTTGCAATACCTTCAGAACAAAACACATCCAGTTAAAAGTGTGATATTAGGATTATTAATGGAGAATCACACTTAATAAGATTATTTGATTAGCAGGCGCCAAGGAACACACTGGGAGCCTTGGAGTTTAGCAGTCACACGCTGAGTTCAGACTACCAAAGCTGGACATTTCGCAATAAAAAACTTAAATAAAATAAACAAAATAAGAAACTTATGTTCAAAGTACAGGATATACAGTTTATTAAATGGATTTGAATGTTGCATAAAAATAAATGGACTTGAATGATAAAAAAAAAATAAACAAATCAACTAATATGCTGTCTAAAAATTAAAAACAAGGGAAGGTCAAGCCAAATTGTAAAGAATGCGCTGCCTGAAAATAGAAATGAGGCAGATCAAAGGCAACAACCCTGTAACATTTTCTGGAGAAAGAACAGACAAAAAAAAAAAAAAAAAGAAACAAGTAATAATTTCTGATTAAAAGGGTAAAAGGAGAATGAATACATGAGCATTTGTGGAATGCTGAGGAGGTGTCATTTGCTGAAACATGTACACAGTGCGCAAAACGGCGAAACATTTCTGTTAGTCGGAGTTAATTTTGGGGATCATTTCATTTAAAACTGCAGCCCTCCAACCCCCCCATAGTGAATGGTATGCGCTGATGGAAATATTTGGCTTTCCATTGGGTGTTCAAGCATTTGCAGCATATTCTTAAAATGTTCAAAATTTTGCTTTTCCCTATGGATCAACATCATAGATCTCCCCATCTCTGGTTCTTGATGGCCACTTTGAAGTTCGATTCCAGTCCTAGAGTGGGACTGTCCTGTTCCAGGGCAAGTGAGAAGCGGTCCCAGTAAAGGATGAGTGGACACCTGAATCGACTGATCTTCTGTTGCAAATGGAGCCTCCTGACAAAAGCAGAGAAATGGACTGGCAACAGCTGCCTTTGGGTCTGGGTCTGGAACTGGACTACCCACCCGTTAACTGCTTACTTGAGAAATGCCAAGATGGCCTGTGAAATGGTGTCTTTATATGTAGCTTGGACTACATGGAGTCGTACCAGAGTGACCAGAGTTAGAGTACAGATAGATACTAAAATTTAAAGAAAAATTACAAAAAACTATTTATTTCACGTGTGCCAAGAGAGTCTTGTACCCAACAATAAATTATCTACAAAACCAGTTCTTGTGCACTGACACATTCAAAAACAAATTGTATTTTAAAAGACTCAGCAGATGAGGAAAAACTTCCCGTCTTTTCTCTTCTGGCTGAAAGCTCCTCCAGACAAGAGAATTTCCCATAGACATGGAAAATCAAAGAAGTGTGCTCCTTAATATCGTTTTGGTTTCTCCCAAACATCAATGAGATCAGAAATATCTAAAATGGTGACATTTTCTTTTGCGTCCTGCTTCTCAGATTTTCCTTCTAAGATAAAAATCTCACCAATGTCTCCTCTTGAAGTTCAGCAGAGATCTCAGCAAAGTCACACAATGGGCTCAGATTTACCTTTTGTTTGCACTTTGAAAGTATTTGCATTGCGTGCTCACTAATATCTGGTGAAATGTATGGGCAGTTTGCGATAATAAAACACTTTACTACGACTACAAAACTGTAGTCCTGGCCTCTGAATAATACTATGAGTTGTTTTAATATACATCGCCGAGCTCCAATTAGATCAGAGTCAAGCAGGAGGAATGGGTGGCTTAGTGGTTAAGACTGGGGGTTTCAAACACTGATACTGTTGTTTCAAATCCCACTACTGACACCATGTTCAATTCACTGTGCTGCAATTAGACCAGACTTATTCTGGAGATTCGGGCAGGCAATATGACATTGGACTACAAGGCCTGAGGTTATGTGTTTAAATCCCACTGATACCATGTAACTATGAGCAAGTCCCTGTACTCACCTGCCTGTTCCCCAAAGGAAATGTAACCAATTGTATCTCTAGTCTTGTAAGTCACCTTAGAAAGTCATCAACCCAGTCTCTCTCTCTATATATAAAATCCAACGTTTGTCTGTCTGTCTGCTTTTCACGAGAGAACTACTTAACAGATTTAGATCAGGTTTTTTTCTTTAATTTGCTTGAACATTCCAGTTGATTTTGCGACTTCTATCATCGCGCTAAGTATCATAGTTTGCTTGCGGTACTGATTTATTTGCGCGAATCCGAGATAGGTGCAGCGGGCCGAGGGGAGGGGGGTGGGGCCTTCCTCACTCATGCTCCAGCCTTTGCTTGTAAATTTCATCCACTTAGCTAGCAAACGAGAGAACTACTTAACGGATTTAGATCGGGTTTCTTTGTAGAATTTTCTTGAACATTTCAGCTGATTTTGCGACTTCTATCATCACGCTAAGTATCATAATTTGCTTGTGGTACCGATTTATTTGCACGATTCGGAGAGAGACGCAGCGGGCCGAGGGGAGGTGGGCGGGGCCCTCCTCACTCACACGCCAGCCTCAGGGTGTATCTTACATCTGTTTAGCTAACCAACAAGAGGACTACTTAACGGAGTTAGATGGGGTTTTTTTTCTAGAATTTGCTTGAACATTCTCTAATCGCGCTAAGTATCATAGTTTGCTTGTGGTACCGATTTATTTGCACGAATCTGAGAGAGCAGCTGCGTGCCGAGAGGAGGTGGGTCGGGCCCTCTACACTCACACGCCACCCTCAGGGTGTATCTTACATCTGTTTAGCTAACCAACAAGAGGACTACTTAACGGAGTTAGATGGGGTTTTTTTTCTAGAATTTGCTTGAACATTCTCTAATCGCGCTAAGTATCATAGTTTGCTTGTGGTACCGATTTATTTGCACGAATCTGAGAGAGCAGCTGCGTGCCGAGAGGAGGTGGGTCGGGCCCTCTACACTCACACGCCACCCTCAGGGTGTATCTTACATCTGTTTAGCTAACCAACAAGAGGACTACTTAACGGAGTTAGATGGGTTTTTTTTTCTAGAATTTGCTTGAACATTCTCTAATCGCGCTAAGTATCATAGTTTGCTTGTGGTACCGATTTATTTGCGCGAATCTGAGAGAGCAGCTGCGTGCCGAGGGGACAGTGGCGGGGGCCCTCCTCATTCACACGCCAGCCTCAGGGTGTATCTTACATCCATTTAGCTAACGAACGAGAACTACCTAACGGATTTAGATCGGGTTTTTTTCTAGAAGTTACTCGAACATTCTCTCATCGTGCTAAGAATTATAGTTCGCTTGCAGGAGTGATACATTCAAGCTAATCCAAGACAGAGACTGTGGGCCAAGGGGCATCAGGAGTGGGGAGCCAGGCAGGGTCCTCCTCGCTGTCCTGTTTCACTAATATGTGGGCAGAACCGAAAGGAGGATGGCTAGTCATAAATACAAAATATGAAACTCTAAAAGAGATAAAAACAAGACTAGAACAACATATACCATACTTTTCAAGCCAAATTCTAAATTTTGACTCGGTCGTCTTCTTTTTGTCTAAACATCTATGACAAAGTTGATTCTTAAATGAAACATAAATGAGATGTCTCATGGGCCGTCCACCTTTGTGCACTAAACTTTTCCCATAGAATGGTCCCACAGGCCTATTTTACTCTCCAGTCCTTCTCGTTCATTGTAGTTGCCGTTTTATAGAATACTGTCTAGTATGACAGTGTGATGGCATACCAAAGAGGCAGTGTGGCATCAGAGTGGCAACCTTTAATTGCAACACTTGAAAAGACTGAACATTTATGATTTGAAAGCTACCATAAATGGAAAATTAGATCTGTGAGTTCCAAGGAATCAATCATGAGCATCATTCATTCCTTCATCATGATTCACATCCAACAACACCTTTCCTTAGAACGTCCTTCATTGTTTTTACATAAATCGCTGTTTGTAAGATTAGGGGATGCTGGGAACCTCATCCAATGCTGAGTTAACCTCTGTAACTAGTTGACAAGCTGTTAGACTTCAAAAAGACGCCTTTGTCAACAAAGCAAGCCAATGTTATTTTTATAGTTGCTGGCACGACTGGAAGCTTTTTATTTTTTTTTTAAAGTGTGTGTAAGCTTTGCCTGCTTAATAAAAACACATGGAGTCGGTCCAAAACTATTTAATAAATGTTTTCAGCAGTTGTTATTCATAGTTCAACAATTTGTACCGTAAAATATTCGAGAAATGTCATGCCTCTTTAGGGCTTTCTACCGTGACAACCATATAATGCACGTAATGCTGTATTCTCATATAAAAAGTATGATAATGTTACGCCTCATTAAGTGATTAGCCTGACTTGACATAACTCACCAACTGCATGTGTGCGTCTTTGCTGAATATCACTTTACATTTGCTATAAATGGCATAACAAATGAGTCCACAGCAAATGATCTCAGCTCAGAAATGTTCTCGACACCATATTAGATCTTCTTTTCGTTCATCCGTTATTAAAATCACTTAATTCCATTCAGGGCCACGGAAAGACGGACCCTCTCGCTACTGCACTGGGTGCGAGGCAGGAAGCGATGCGGGAAGAAAAACCATTTAGAGAGAACCAGTCAAGATGTAAATGTTTGAAGAACAGGTTGCAAATGCTTGCACACCCTACAACAAAGCAATTTCAGTGCATACTTTGTGCCATATTGGTTGCAGGTCAGAATAAGTAAGCTGCGTTTATATCCTGTGTGATGAACAGCCAACAGCTCAACCCGACCGACACACCCAGGATGCTAGATGGCGACTTCCCTGTAGCTTAGCGGTGCCCCAGATTCCCGTTGGGCACTATGGGAGATGGAGTTTGGCTTCACAGCCCTCCTGGGTACCGTGGGTGTCGCCATGTGACACTGCACGGAGACATGGGGATTTTTATTTCCCATATAGCCCAGAAGTACTCCCAAGTCATGGGGACGGAAGGACAGAAGTACTTCTGTGCTGAAGAAAATACAAGTCTCCATCTGACCAGGAAGTGCTGGTGAATCACATGGATGGAAGGACAGAAGCACTTCTGGGTCAAGGACTATATAAAAGGGCTAGTGGAGACCCAGCAGGAGAGCCAGAGTTGGGAGGGGGTGTGGCGGAGCTGCTGGGAGGAGAGAATTGTTATAGTTATCCATCCATCCATTATCCAACCCACTATATCCTAGCTACAGGGTCACGGGGGTCTGCTGGAGCCAATCCCAGCCAACATAGGGTGCAAGGCAGGAAACAAACCCCGGGCAGGGTGCCAGCTCACTGCAGGGCACACACACACACACAAAGCCCACACTAGGGACAATTTAGGATAGCCAATGCACCTAACCTGCATGTCTTTGTGGTGCATTGAAGAAGATTAAAAAATGCTTGGTGTTTTTACTGTGGGAGGAAACCCACGCAGATACGGGGAGAACATGCAAACTCCAAGCAGGGAGGACCTGGGAAAGCAAACTCAGGTCTCCTAACTGCGAGGCAGTAGCGCTACCCACCATGCCACAGCGCCGCTGTTATAGTTATTGTATTGTTTATTGTGTATGTGGTGGATGTGGTGCTTTGAAGAAGATTAAAAAATCTGCTTGGTGCTTTTACGTTTGTGTCCAGAGCATCTGTCTGTTGGGTTTCACGGGGCAACAACACCCCAAACGTCCACACCTGCAAACAAAAATACCTCAGCACTAACAACTTTTTCGCTATTTTCGCAGGCTGTGTACACTTTCTACAATTAACATCTCCTCAGAATTTTCCAAATGCTCATAATGTCAATTCTTCTTCCTTTTCAATCAGAAGTTATTGGTTTCTTGTCTGTAAAAAAAACTCACACTGTTCAGTGTGTGGCTGAGGTGTCACCCGTAGCACGGCTGCACTCAGATCTCCCAACATCCTCCTTTTCTTTCTCAAGAAGACATTACAGGGTTGGGGCCATCAATCTTGTTCAGAAAGAGAGAATCTAAAGTCCGAACCTACCAGGATTTGAACTGAGACCTGTAGAGCTGTGAGGTGTGGTGCTACTACCACTGAGCTGTGTATTAAATATCATTAACTAAAGGCTGGTTTAGACTTCACACTCAGAACGTGTACGCGCACATATCATGGCTGTCACGCTTTCCCAGTGTTCATTTGTTGTGTCCTTTGAGCAGGTCATCCAAAATTAACACGACGCATGCGCAAGTTGCAGTACCAGCAAAAAATCAGGGTGATAAAAGTCGGAATGTGACGTCAGAGTCTCTGTTTACTATCGACATGTAACAGCAAACCACTTTGTAGATCCTACAGGATCGATGTCCGTGCTTTGATGTTTGATGAATGGTTCAATGTGGTGAAGCAAAATGCTGGCATACAAATGCATTCGTGGTGCTTTTATATTAAGAGTCACACATCATAATGACGCGATACATTTTAAAGGTCTCATATACCATTTTGGTTTGTTTTTTTTTCTGCACCTTCGTAAGAGCATCAGAATGTAAGGCAGCGTATTTGAGCCACAAAGAAAAAAAAAATAGTGAACACCGTAAAAAAATCTCAAAATTTCCACTTTAATCTCATAGTTTATGATGTCATTAAAGCAGATCATCATAAAAGTCATCTTAAAACCGACCCAGTTGTTAATCACTACGTGGTTCTGGAACTGAGAGCAGCAGCAGGCAGCAATCGCCACACAGAGCACGTTAAATGTATGATATTCCAGCTCTCTGCACATTTAGAATCCTTAGATTCATACTTGATATCACTTCATCCATCCATTAACCCAGGGGCTCCCAAACGTTTGGACGTCAAGTACCACCTGAGGTTAAGTGAGTTGCGTTGCGTGCCACCCGCACCTTGTTGAAAGGGGGGGAGAGCTGTAAGGGGGGGGAGTTTGGGTCTAAACCGCCCCGAAATCTGAATAAAAGTTGAATTGGAAGAAATTATGCATAAAATTAATGAAAAAATGTGTGCATGTACATAAATTGATCAATTTCGCCCCGAAACTAAATCCCGCCTTCAACCTGTATGTGACGCAGTTACCGAAGACAAAATGGTATCGGCTTTGTGCTTAGATCTAGCGACTATGATGCGATACAGCGGCAGTGCACGTAAAACAACAAACGCGAGCGGTTTCTGTGAGGCAGAGTTACCGAAGACTAAATAGTGTCGGCGTTGTGCGTTCATCTAGTGACCAAAAGCTCAAACAGTGAAGAAGTAGAAGTTGACTTCCGCGAAACGGAATTATGGTAGCGTTAAATGAACTAAATACTGATTCGAATGATAGGTTTTACTTAATCAGATGACAAAATTTCACACCACATTAAATTTGGGAATCCACGTATTATTGTATTTACACAGTTTCATTGGTTTTTGCTCACAACAGGCTTACATTAAAGGGTTTTGCACAGATAAATTAAAATGTAGGGACCGCGATGCGTACCACCTGAAAAAGCTCCTCGTACCACTGGGAACTGCTGCATTATCCAACCCGCTGTGTCCTAACTATAGGGTCACAGGGGTCTTTCTGGAGCCAATCCTGGGCAGGAAACAAACCCGGGCAGGGTGCCAGCCCACCGCAGACTTGATATCACTTTCATGATGAAATGTGTTAAAGTATGCATGTTACATTTTACAGATCAAATCATTCACTTCATTTAAATAAAGAATAATGTTAATAATTACACAAGTGGGTGCGGCACGGTGGCGGAGGGGTAGCATTGCTGCCTCGCGGGAAGTCACGTCCCTGGTGTTACCTGACTGGAGTTTGCAAGTTTTCCTGGTGGGTTTCCACAGTGTGCTCCGGTTTCCTTCCAAAGACATGAAGGTTTGGAGATCTGGTGACGCAAAAATGCTACCAGTGTGTGTGTGTCTGGTTGAGCCCTGTCCAGGGATTTTGTTTCTGCCTCACGTCTGATGCTTGCTGGAATGGGAGCATCCCTGAATGATGGATGTAATCCTTTTCAGAGATATTGTGGCAAACTGTTCTCAGAATTTAATGGATGTTTTGGGCAATTCACAACACAGGGAAGCCGAACATTTTCTCACTGTTATGATATCTCACACTGCACCCTGGTGGAATCTTCCATATTTGCATAAAGTACGCGCATAAGTATAAGTATGAGCAAGTCACCTCACCTGTCTGTGCTCCAAGTGGGAAAACCAAAAGAAATGTAACCAATTGTATAGCTAATGTTGTAAGTCGCCTCAGATAAAAGCATCAATCCAATAATAAGTGAAAGATATGAACATCTGAAAACGATGAAAACGAGATGAGAAAGAGATCTCGCAAAATATACCGTGCTTTTCAAAGCAAATTCTCAATTTTGATTCCTTTTATCTCAGTTTGCTCCCTTTTGTCTAAAGCTATGTAGCAGTGCTACTATCAGTTAGAACTGCATCTCCCAGCAGTCCCTGCAGGGGCTGTTGGGGTCAAAGGTGGTCAGATGGGTTTAAAAGGAGGGCAGGTGTTGTTGTATTTTGTGTTCTGTTTACCTGTCGGACTGCCTTCTGGTAATTAAGCCATATTTAGTCGCTGTGTCCTGGATTGTATTCGTTGTTGGAGTCTGGATCATCTTCTATCTGCCTGTGTGCTGAGGAATGATTGTGGATTCACAGCTTTCCCGCAAGTATAGGAGCACTCCTGAACCATCCATCCGTCTCCACCCTTACAGTGTCTACTGGTAGGACTGTTTTTTCATTCCCTTTCAACATACAGATCTCTGGACTTACTCTAGTCATCTCTCATTACATCCAGTGTGGTATTGCTATGTGGAGTTGTGTTTTTGTGTTTAATGTAATATTGCCATAGTGGTACAGGGGTGGTATTATTGTTTTCATTTAAATTATTTAATTTCATTATAATCAATATATCAGAAAAGGAGTGGAAAATAGTAATGCAGAGAATTCACTCGAGCTCCATATGCGCAAAGTATACAATTATACAACTTAAAATTATATATCGAGCACATCTGTCTCGCCTAAAACTCTCCAAAATGTTTCCAAGGCAAAATCCAACCTGCGAACACTGCAATCAAGTCCCAGCCTCACTGGGTCAGCACCATATTAACATCATTCTGGACCAAAATTTTTAATGACCTTTCAGACAGCCTTGGACTCACAATCCCTCCTAACCTATTAACAGCTGTGTTTGGGGTTCTTCCAGATGCGTTTAAAGCAGCGTTTCTCAACCTTTAAGTATTTGCGACCCGAGTTTTCATAACAGTTTTAATCGCGCCCCCCCTAACATTTTTTTGAAATTTAGATGCATATTTTATTATACCTACTTAACTTTTATCGACATTTATCTAACTCTATATTTATTGTTCTAGTATCAGAATGTAGTTTAAGTTAATTTGTTTTGGTTTGAACAGATTTTTTTTCATATTTTTGATTCTTGTTTTCTTTTTTTCACATCTTCGTGGCCCCCTTTTTGTCACTTCGTGCCCCCCTAGGGGGCCCGCCCTACAGGTTGAGAACCACTGGTTTAAAGTGGAGAAAGACAAACAAACTGTGATTGCCTTCACTACACTTTTGGCACGCAGACTTATTTTGCTAAACTGGAAGAATCCTATCTCTCCTCTTTTAAGTCAGTGGAAAACTGATGTGTTATACTATTTGAAATTGGAAAAAATCAAATACTCAGTTAGAGGATTTGTAGAGAACTTTTTCAAAACCTGGCAGTATCTAATCAGTAATATTTCAGAATAAGCTCTTAAAGCATAGAGGAAGCAAGATAGATAGATAGATAGATAGATAGATAGATAGATAGATAGATAGATAGATAGATAGATAGATAGATAGATAGATAGATAGACAGATAGATAGATAGATAGATAGATAGATAGATAGATAGATAGATACTTTATTAATCCCAAGGGGAAATTCACATAATCCAGCAGCAGTATACTGATACAAAAAACAATATTAAATTAAAGAGTAATAAAAATGCAGGTAAAACAGACAACTTTGCAAGACAGTGACAAAAGTCTGTCACTGAAGCTACTCCTCTGTCTGGAGATGACACTGTTCAGTGGATGCAGTGGATTCTTCATGATTGACAGGAGTTTGCTTAATGCCCGTCGCTCTACTACAGATGTTAAACTGTCCAACTTTACTCCTACAATAGAGCCTGCTTTCTTAACAAGTTTGTCCAGTCGTGAGGTGTCCTTCATCTTTATGCTGCCTCCCCAGCACACCACCGCGTAGAAGAGGGCACTCGCCACAACCGTCTGGTAGAACATCTGCAGCATTTTATTGCAGATGTTGAAGGACGCCAGTCTTCTAAAGAAGTATAGTCGGCTCTGACCTTTCTTACACAGAGCATCAGTATTGGCAGTCCAGTCCAATTTGTCATCCAGCTGCACTCCCAGGTATTTACAGGTCTGCACCCTCTGCACACAGTCACCTCTGATGATCACGGGGTCCATGAGGGGCCTGGCCTCCTAAAATCCACTACCAGTTCCTTGGTCTTGCTGGTGTTCAGGTGTAAGTGGTTTGAGTTGCACCATTTTAAAAAAAGTCCTTGATTAGGTTCCTATACTCCTCCTCCTGCCCACTCCTGATGCAGCCCACGATGGCAGTGTCATCAGCGAACTTTTGCACATGGCAGGACTCCGAGTCGTATTGGAAGTCTGATGTACTGTATATAGGATGAACAGGACCGGAGAAAGTCCAGTCCCCTGCGGTGCCCCTGTGTTGCTGACCACAGTATCAGACCTGCAGTTCCCGAGACACACATACTGAGGTCTGTCTGTAAGATAGTCCATGATCCATGCCACCAGGTGTGAGTCTACTCCCATCTCTGTCAGCTTGTCCCTAAAGAGCAGAAGTTGGATGGTGTTGAGGGCACTAGAGAAGTCCAAAAACATAATTCTTACAGCACCACTGCCTCTGTCCAAGTGAGAGAGGGATCGGTGTAGAATATAGATGATGGCATCCTCCGCTCCAACCTTCTCCTGGTATGCGAACTGCATTGGGTCGGGGGCGTGGCGGACCTGTGGCCTCAGGTGGTGAAGCAGCAGCTGCTCCATGGTCTTCATCACATGTGACGTCAGACCAACAGGCCGGAAGTCATTTAGCCCACTAGGACGTGATACCTTTGGGACTGGGGTGATACAAGATGTTTTCCAAAGCCTCGGGACTCTCCCCTGTTCCAGGCTCAGGTTGAAGATACGCTGTAGAGGACTCCCCAGTATGTTTACAAGCCTTAAGTTTTACTCTGTTGTCTCTCAGGGGTGGGGATCGACTTGTTCTCAATCCTACTTTTTGTACAAATTGATTGATTTGTATGGAATGATTACAATAAAATTAATATAAAAAAAAATTCATTATGTTCTTTAATTGTTGTTAGTTCCCAGTGTGCCTTATTTTGTTTCTGTTTGTGAGTGTGTGCGGGTCGGGCCAAGGCTGGGAGCGTCCCTGGGATCCTCTATAAAAAATAAATAAATCACCGTCATCTTGACGGTGTGAATCTTAGCGGCACCGGACCACTACAGCTATGTCTCCTTAGAAATTTTAGGATAAACATCTGCGACAAAGCTGATTCTTAAAGGAAACTCTCTTCTAAATCTGATAAGCCATCAAAGATCCACGATGGAGCAGTAAAGTGGTCCTATGGGTATTAAAGAAAAAGACATCGAGAGAGGGAGAATATGAGCACCGCATTAGGTCGGTGGGACGCATGCACTGGCATCAGACACTGTCGCTGATCATAGTAAATTCATTTGCTTCACGTACAGTGTAAGTGATTAGGCATGATACGTGCTAATTGACTTTTTTATTTTGGTTTGACTCAGCGTGCTTATTCTGCTAGGCTAGGAGAGAGTGTTCCTCATAGAAGTTCAAAATGATCTCAAGCGGTAAGTTGTTTTGAAGTGTTTCTCCTTACCTGCTAGTAAAAGTAAATAAAGAATCACACACTTGGTGTGTCCATTGTGGAAATGAACTCATTAATTTATATATTCTCAGCTTTAATATTACTGAGACTAAAAGCAGAATATGACAGGGTAGAAGACCAGTGGATTCAGGAAGTATTCCGGCCCCTTCAATTTCTGCACAATTTATTGCGTTGCATATGTCATTTTAAATGGATACATTTGCTATTTGTGCCCATCAGTCTGCACTCAATAGCCCATTATGGCAAAGTGAAACCATGTTTACGGAAAGGTTTGCAAATGTATTAAAAACTGAAATCTCTCATTTCTATTAGTATTATTACTATTGTGAATTTCCCCTTGGGATTAATAAAGTATCTATCTATCTATCTATCTATCTATCTATCTATCTATCTATCTATCTATCTATCTATCTATTATATAGTGCCTTTCATATTCTATCTATCTATCTATCTATCTATCTATCTATCTATCTATCTATCTATCTATCTATCTATTATATAGTGCCTTTCATATTCTATCTATCTATCTATCTATCTATCTATCTATCTATCTATCTATCTATTATATAGTGCCTTTCATATTCTATCTATCTATCTATCTTGTATTCAGACCTTATGGCCCAGTTCTCCAAATTGTGCTCAGATACACCCTTGTTTTCCCTGATTTTACATTAGATGTGTCCAGAACTTGATTGGAGACCACGGTTGGCAAACTAAATTGATAGTTTAGATCTAAACTCACCACATAACATACCAGGTCAGAACCAGTAAATAATTTTAAGAAAAGCCTGTCCCACTCGTAGAAAATCAAAGTCTAACTATCGTAAGAAAAACCTACTTAGAGAATACCGGATCAGGGTAAACTAGGAACTAGGGATGGCTGCATACAAGTGATAAACATGCAAGGACAAAAAGCAAGTTTGCATCATAGAGGTTTCTATAAAATAAGTCGTGCTTAAACAGGATTAATCAAAGAGAGGGGAGTCGGTCCCCACAGTACGACATCCCTTTGGCCTAAGATGAGCATCAAGGAAAAACAAGACAGGCATAAATTCAGACTAACAGAGAAACTCAGAGTCTCTATTCGGAGACCGGAAGTCTCTTGTCCATTCCAT
>NW_024379586.1:0-25438 GCF_016835505.1 Polypterus senegalus
CTGCCAATTTTTTTGACACTCTTTAAAAGAGAAATATTCAACGCTATGGCATATGTGCAGATCAGCAGGCACTGGAGTGGACGGAGTGGAAGTTTGATCAAACCAATCCATCCGTACACAAGTTACAAAGTCTGGGGTAAAGTGGGGCTGGTTAAGGCCAGATTAATAGTCCCCAATGGACGCAGAGATCCAACCATTAAGACCTTCTTTAAACGGACTCCTGAAAAAGTGCCAGCAAGTCCATAAACAAGAGGTGCCACTATTACGATCTCAATAAAATAGTGGAGCGCATTGGCAGTCTGTAAGTCCGAGGTCAAAACGGTACTCTCACCCCCCCCTGACAGGTTCGTGTACCCCCTAATGAGCCTGCCTGATCTATTCCTGACATCTCTACCCGGAAAAAAAACTAGTCTATCCTCCACCCCTTTTTCAAGTGTGGGGTAGACACCTATTTACGCCTCCCCGACTCCGGAGCCAATGGACTGTTCTTTGGGAAGAGTAGAGGGGTACTGTGCTGTGATCAACCCCTTTTGTCTTTGTTGTATCAGGAGCAGTAATTTTAATGGAAATAAAGTTCCCGCTATGTATGATTCTGGGAGTGACATTTTTTATTGTTGCTCGCCGTTATGTCTTCCCGCGACAGTGGCTAATGCATAAGATTAGTCTCAGATGTATACACAGAGAATGATATTATCGGGCCGCCTCTTGTGTCATTTTCAGTGGATAATGTCCCCGACCCTTTGATAGTGGCTGTAATGGAATCCACCATATGCAGTGATATTCAGGTACGACTGGTCAAATAGAAATGGTAAGACAGTGCTCCCCCATTAAAAAAAGAGGGCTTGGTCATGGATTGTAAAGAAAATTTTCGACTGCTTCACACCGTGTAATAGCTCCTCAGAATTCTAATTTAGATAGTTTTGAAAACGGACATGAAGGTACATCAGGACCCTCGGGAGGCAACCTCCCTTTCCCAGAGGACCTGAGGAACTAAAACCCCCCTTGAGAGAAACAGGATCCCATTACAGAATTGGCTTCACAATTTAAAATTACCCCTTCTTCTTTTAAAAGAGAGCAATGGAATGATAATTCCTTAAAATTTGCAAGAAATGCAGTCGTTTCAGTAAAAGGACAAATGTCTATTGATCCTATACCATGGATGCCTTACTTTGTAATAAAAAATGATTTATTGTATGGCGGGCAACATGAAGGTGAAATAAGAACCTTACTATTAATCCACGCACTTTCAGCGCAAGTGTGTGAACTGGCACATTCTCATTTACTCCGGAGCCCATTTGGGACGAAAAACTTTAGAATGGATCAAGTTCAGATTCTTTTGGGCCCAGGATAAATAGAGGAGGCCCAACGTTTCTGTACTTCTTGTCTGGAGTGTCAGGTTCCAGATTCCTAGGGATTCCTCTTTTTCCTCATAGATATTCCCTTTGAAAGGAGTTGGTATTGATCTGTAGGGACCCATTGAACCTTAGCTCGAGGTCATAAATATATTTAGTTTTGGTGGATTATCCCGGATTTCCTCCCAAAAGCTGTCCCATTGCGCTTAGCAACTTCTAAAATATTGCAGGGGAACTAGTAGGATTATTCGCAGGTGGGGTTTCCCCAAAGAGTTTTAACAGCCCAAAGGAACCCCTTCACTTTGGGGGCGTTCAGGGGGGTTGTAAGTTACTGAACATTAAACATCTAAACGCCATTTTTATCGCCACAAACTGATGGACTGGTTGAATTTTTAACCAGACACTTAAACAGATGTTAAAAGTGGTTAGCGAGGATGGGAGAAACTGGGATCAGTTGCTTCCACTGTCTTTCATCTATCGGGAGTACCCCAAACCTCCACGGGCCCTTTTCTCCTTTTGAGACCCTTTTATGTAAGACAACCACGTGGGTTTGGATATGCTAAAAGAAGGTTGTGAGAGGATTTTCCCTCCCATCCTCTAATATCTTGGAATATTCGACAATTATGTGATTGTTTAAATAAAATTAGACCTATTTTTAAAAAGAACATATGGAAAGGGTTCAAGAAAGCGCGTCGGAATTATAATCGTAAACACCATCCCCCGGGAATTCCGCCGGTGATCAGGGATGGTGCTCATTCATTTCACATTCAAAGTTTTTAGCACCTGGGGGGACCTTTATGAAATCATAGAACGAAAAGGGCTCGTTGGACTATTTGGTCAGACAACCTAATCGTCAAAAGGGGTTTATCACATAAATCTGCTGAAACCGTGGAAGGAAAGGGGAGGAGAAGCTAACTCCAGTCAGCCACGCCTCTTTTCATGCCTATTACCCACTTAATTTTGGATCTAATTTGTCTTGGAGACAACGACGGTATTAGAGGATGCTATCCGTCCATTCCTGAAGTGAGGGGAACAACCCGGTGCATTACGTTTGATTGAGCATGACATAGTTACAGACCCAGGTGTTATTGTTCGGGGAATGGCCATACAGATTTCCCAGGTGATTAAAACTGAAGTGGAGCTGGAAATTAGGCAATGCTGGACATGGACATTAATGAGGAGAGCTATAGTCCTTGGCCTAGTCCAATGTCCTTAGTTTCTAAACCAGATGGGTCATGGAGTTTTTGAAACGATTTCCACGACTCAATCAGGTCTCTAAGTTTGATGCATACCCTATGCCTCGGTTGATGATCTCCTTGGGTTGGGTAATGCACAGTTTCTAACTACTTTAGATATGACAAAGGGACTGGCAAATTTCCCCTTAACATCCTCCGATAAGGAAAAAACGCTCAGTACACCTAGTGGGCACTGGCAGTATAAAGTCCTTCCATTTGGGTTCCCAGGGGGCCCGGGCTTGCTAACTACTACGGCCACACAATCATATAGTGCTGCCTACCTGATGACGAGCTGTATTCCAGCACATGGAAGGACAAATACAGCATGTGGCTGTTCTTTCTACACTAGCACAAAGTAGGTTCATGGATTAATCCAAAGAAATGTTTCTTTGGCTTGAATGAGGCTAAATATTTAGGCTATCTAGTTGGTGGGGACAGTACAACCACAGTGTTCTAAGATTGATGCCATTGTCAAATGGCCCTGCCTGATACAAAGAGACAGGTACAAGCCTTCTTGGGATTAGCAGTTACTATCGCGTTTGTTCCTCGTTTTTCCGAGAGGGCTACACCTCTTACTAACCTTACAAAGAAAAGTGCTCCTTTAAAAGTGGTATGGGATGACAATGCTGAAGCTGCATTTGTGACATGAAATCGGCCTAACATCAGCACCTGTGTTGAAATTTCCTAACTTTTCTTATCCTTTATTCTCCAGACTGATGCACGGACACAGGATTGGGTGCCCCGTTGAGCCAATGCATCGATGGTTCTGAACACCCGTGTTCCTGAGCGAAACTGCTGGACAGGAGACCAGATATGCAGCAGTGGCGGAGGCTTTGGCGATTAAGTGGGCTGTGACTCAACTGGTGGTTATTATCTGTTGGGACGGGAATTTACTCTCGGACAGACCATGCCACTTTACAGTGGATGGCTCTGAATCGGGAGTCTAATCCTCTGTCACCAGATGTTTTCTGAATTAAAACCCTTTTCAGATTTCAGGTCACTTATCGTCGGGTGCTCTTCAGGCCAACGCTGATGCTCTCTCCTGAATCTTCGACCTCTTGGTGCAGGCCGCCCGACCCAAGTCCTAAGGTGAGCGATATAACAATGGATAAGGGTTTGTTTCAGGGTACTAATGCTCTCTCTCTGACCTTACAGAACCAAAGTAGACAAATAAAACAAACATCCACATCATAAACAATAATTCAGAGACTGGGACATCCCGTATTTCATCTTCCATATCATTTCTGGCTCCTGGAGATGACCTCACTTCTGGTCCCTCCATGATGATGTCACTTCCAGTTCCTGGCGATGACGTCACTTCTGGTCCCTCCATGATGACGCAACTTGGCCCTGAAATGAATCACTTCCGGTCCCTCAGTGATGACGTACTTCCGCTCCTGTCGATGACATTTTTGATCATTTTCCCGCAGCCACTTTGTCTCTCCTATAAAGCCACCATTTCACCAATGTTGTTTGTCGAATATTTGGATTTTCATTTTTCTTTGACCATTTTATTGCAATCAAGCAATTCCCCAACACTTTGAGTTGTGTTGTCAACTTATTTATCACAATGTCAGACATCTTGGCCTGTCCCGTATTAATTGGATTGAAAAGGGACATTTTTTTCAGTAATGGTTCAAATATTAGTGCTGGAGTAGCTATTTTTTTTTCTAAGAATTTTCTAGTAGTTCTTTGTGATGTTGAAGAAATAGTGAAGGAGGCTGATCAAAGTGAGGTCAAACTTCAGGCAATTCTTTTACTTTTATTAATGTATATGCCCAATGATGGAAACAGAAAATTGCTTTTTAAAAAGTTGGGGGTGTTCTGACACAATGTTGCACAAATGAAGTTCTAGTTCTAGGTGGGATTTTAATTGCACCCTTGTTACTCAAAAGATAGAAATAACGGTCTGAAGCCACATGTGTGCTCAGCCCAGGAAATCAAAATGGGGACACTAGGCAATATACATGGGGAGGGTGAATGGGGAATTATTTCAATGGCAAAATTTTGATCGCCCTTTTCTGTTTCAAGCACCATATTGGTTTTTTTTAAAACTGTCGGTTACCCCTGCAGGTTTTTTAGATCACAGTTTGGTGTCTTGTTCTGTGATCTTAACGATCATAAGCTTCGTAGTGCCTACTGGTATTTTAATATGCTCCTCATTCAAGACCAAAAGTTTTAAAGAGTTATTTAATTTTTTTTGGGCAAGTTGGAGACTCATGAAGAAAGAGTTCACTAGTTTACAGCAGTGGTGGGGGTCCCGATGTCCCAAATTTTTGGAAACCCTTGGGTTAAAAAGGGCCTTCCTATTTATTGGAAACAAGGGCTCGGGTGTTCTAGAGGGCTCGGTTCCAACAAATAACTGACTTGGATGCACCAACCCAGTATTTTTTGGACTTGAGAAAAATAACCTCAATATAAGATCTTACATTGCATAATACAGGATAATGGTGAGGGGACTCAGTCCAGAGGTTTTATGAGATTCTTTTGCGACAGAGGAAGGTGGAGGCTGAGGAACAGCAGACCTTCTTGAAGGATTTACTGCACCTTCGTGATGCAGACTCCAAAAAGCTGGAGAAGGGGGCTGTGCTTAGGGGAAACCACTGCTGCACTAAAAAGAGTTCAATGATGGAAAAGTCCCAGGCATTGATGGCATTCAGTGGAATTTTATAAAGACTTCTTGGATGTTTTTTGGGTTCTGATGTATTTGAGGTGTTCACCCACAGTATTAAAATGGGTGTGTTACCTCAGAATTGCCTCAGGGGGGTAATAAACTACTGCAAACAAAGGTGACCTACAAAATCTCAAAAACTGGTGGCCTGTGTCCCTCCTTTGTACTGATTACAAAATCGTGTCAAAGGGGCTAGCTAACGATTGAGGACTGTTTTAGCTCAGGTGGTGCATCCTGATCAAGTTATTGTGTCCATAATAGAATGATTTTCAATAATATTTTCTTAATTCAAGAGATTTTGGTGCATCTAAACTCTTTAACTTTCAGATTGGTCTTATTTCTATAGACCAACAGAAGGCCCTTTTACAGGTCAGGCATGCATATTTATGGGTTGTGATGAAGGCTTTTGGGGTTCAGGGACCAGAATATATTCAGCTTTTATATAGTGACATTTCTGGTGTAGTTAAGGTCAATAGTGGTTTTGCAAACCTTTTGATGTCAGAAGAGGGGTCAGGCAAGGGTGCCCATTGTCAAGAATGCTCTACGGTTGGTCTTGGAACCTTTCTGGTTAAACTGAGAGGAGTGTTGACTGGTCCTTCCCATTCCATGTTACATCTGGAGCCTGTTGGTTTCAGCATATGCTGATGGCATCATTATCATCATTAAAAATCAGGAGGACGTTGACAATTTGCTTCAATGCCAGAGATCCTTGAAATTGTTTCCTCAGCTAAACTAAACTGGAAAAAGCAGTGCTCTCTTAGTGGAAACTGGGCTTGTTTAAACCACACAACTGGTTGGTGGCCTGCAGTAGTCCACTAGCGGGTTGTTATATTTAGGAGTGTTTCTTGGGGATGAACACTTCATACAAAAGAACTGGGATGGAGTACTGCAAAAGGTGAAGGATCGGCTTTCACAGTGGGGGTGGATTCTACCTCAGTTATCCTACAGGGCAGGATGTTCATCATTAACAGCCCCCATAGCCTTAGGATTGTGGCATTTTAAAGTATCTATCTATCTATCTATCTATCTATCTATCTATCTATCTTCTACTATCTATCTATCTATCTAAATGCATTTGTTTAGAACCTCCTGCACAGCTAGTATTCAGGAAGTTTTAATCAACTTTTTTGGGATGGCTTGCATTGGCTTAGGAGAAGTGTCTGTTTCAGCCATTGGATGAAGGTGGGCAAGGAATTTTAGATGTGTTCGAGGGAGTTGCTGCATTCCCGCTATAGACTATACAGAAATTGTTGTATCCTTCTGAGCACCAGCCCTGGATGGATTTTGCACAACGTTTTTTGATTGTGTTGAAAATCTGATGTTTGGAAAAAATCTGCTGCTGTGCCAGGTGAATAAATTTGATATGTCGAAATACCTGACTTTTATAAGAGTCTCTTTAGAGCCTGGCAGATGGTGACAATTAAGGATAGACACAGTCATTGTTCTGGGTTTTAAGAGCCCATTGTAAACAATGGGAAGTTCAGTAGTTCAGTGGGACTGTCTCATACTTTTTATTAATCGTTTAAAAGTGGAGGGTGTACAAACTAAAACATGTTATTGACTGTGAGAATTTCTGTTGGAAGAATGCAAAGAAATTGCACAACAGATTGGGTCAGGTCAGAAAGAGTGGTGCAAAATTTTTTTAACACAAGTAAAGGCTTCACTGTCAGATGAGAGGTTGACCCCCCTGAGAGACATTTCAATGAGCGGACTCCTCCACCTGATGATCTTGATTTTCCAACACCTTTGGCATCTCCTGTGGGTGACTGGACAGCGGTGCAGCAGAGCAAATTTCTTTCAGTGGGCGGTTGATGGACCTGCCTTTCAATGGCTAAAGGGGAATCAAATGTACTGGATTGCGTAAAAGTGAGACATTGAGTTTCCCCTGAGGCGATACCAGACCTCCATGGAGGAGAAAGATGGGATGCACAAAATTTCCCAAAGCCAGCAGGGAGTCGATATACAAGCCACCATTGACCAGTAGGGTGGGCGATTTACAGTGGAGGGTCTTACATGGGATCTTAGCTTTGAACTCCCTTCTTGCCCAATTATTATGCCAGGGGTGTCTGACAGTTTTGTTTTTGGGGAAGAGAGATCTTCACTGTTTTTATGTTCTGTGCAAGGCTGGAGCCTTTGTTAATTTAATAGAAAACTTGTTGGGGATTGGAAATGGTGTACACTAGGGTGGGCTTTCTTTGGTTTTTAAAATAATGAAAAAACATAGACAATGTAAATTTGGAAAAATTTTATTATGGGGCAAAAGTAAATTACCCATTTGGAAATCCAGAAAGTATAAAATTGTATGGAGTGGTTTGCAAGACCCAATTGTAGTTTTAAAATACTGTCATTAATGCATTTTGATAGATTTAAATTTTACAAATCCAAAAAGAATCTTGACAAGTTTAAAACAATATGTTTTTGTGAATAGTATATTATGAGACTTATTAATGAAGAACTTGGTTTGTTTTAGGGGTTTTGTGGGTTCAGTTGTGTTTTCCATAAACATTTAACATGAAAATATATTTATAATATTATAATGTTTTAAGTTGCTGTATAGTTGACTGATGTTTTTGTCAATAAAGTTTGTTTTAAAAATAAAAAATCTATCTATCTTTACTAGAAAATTTAAAACATAAAACAAGTCAGAACAAGAAAAATAAATTACTTACAAGAACACAAAACAAAAATATCTACATATATAATTCACTAAGGCAAGACAACCATGGAAACCCTGCGGGAAGGCGTGGATTCACTGAGCCGCCGACAAGTAAGACCCCTAAGGCGCGCAGAAGACCGCCCACCAACTCCTGGCACCCCCGAACCACATTGACTGTTCATAGAGACATGTTTCTGGGAGGTGAAATCCCATATCAGCATGTTAAAGCGGTTTTGCGGGGTACCCAATGGGATCCTCAAAACAATCCTTTACAACTGGGGTTAAACACAATAAAGTAAGCAGTCTTTAAAAAGCGAGTTTTGAGTTCTGACGCCGACCCATGCACCATACAAACTGTTTTACTTTTGGGTTTTTGTTCCTTTCATTTTACAATGCTCTTTTCTTGCTGATTTATTACATTACAGATTTTCAAATGTTAATTTTCCCCCTGTGCAAAATCATTAAAAACTGGCATGATTATCATTATAGGGTACCTGGGGTTGCTATTTTGTATTTATTAAATAAACAAGCTAAAACATTATTTAACATTGTTTCTTTATGTTTTGTACATATGTCCCTTGGCTCACAGCCTTATATTTAATTTTTTAGGTTATTATTTTAATTGTTTCTTTATGTTTTAGTACATATGCCCCTTGGCCCCACAGCCTTATATTTAAATTTTTTTAGGTTCTCAGAACAATTTTTTAAATGGCATTATTTTACCAGTAACCATGAAATGACAAGGTGTACCAGTGGTGTCTTCAGCATGAAGATTCTGAAGTGGCCATACCAGATTTTTCATTAAACATGTACAGACTTTTCAAACATTAACATTAAATTATTTAACTAATCATCTGTCCCCTTTTGCTTGACTAAAAAAATGTTAAAGTTCACATCCTTTTATATTACAAAAAATCAATCAAACAATGGGATTTGAACCCTTCTGCCTTGATTGGCATGGATCATTTGTTTCCCCACTAACATTGTCATCATCTGACAAAAATACAACAATATAGATTTAAAAAACAAGTAAACTTGAGCAACCTTCTGCTTCAGGAGAAATGTACGGGCTAAAAACTGTAAAATGGAACTGCAACATCAACATTTTAGTTGAGTTGAACAGTTTTGTGGTGATAAAAAGTAACTCACAATAACACAGAATTCAAGCTTCATAATGTACAATGCATGCCAAAAAATACAAGACTAATAGGCACTAACCATCATTAGGGTATTTGCTGGACAGTGCCAGCTCAGTATATAATCGAAAAAATGCTTTTATACATACAAGATCTTACTCATCAGCACTCTGCCCCCTAAAACAAGGCCATCATAATGTGGACTTCTTTTCTACAAAGTGGAAGGAACATGTGTAAAAACTTCCTTGGTTTATTTTTTAATGTATCTTAGGCAGACAGTTTGGTTTAGAAGTAATTATTGTCTTTGGGCGTATTTCTTTTCTCTTTTCAAATTATTGTTCCAACTTGACCTTTAAGAGAAAATGGAATAGTGCTAAAATTTTTGTACTTCTTCATTGCTTTGCGCTGACTAAAATTGACAAAGAAGAGCTCAAGCGAAAAGTGCAAATGTGTGATAAAAGATGACATAAAGGATACAGTCTAAATACCCAGAAATTCTCTTTCAGGTGTTCTCCCTGATTGCAATATAGGAAGATGATGGCAACTCCTCCTTCATCAGAAATCCAGCATATTGGCGACTTACAAACTCAAACTGACACCTGCTAATCTAAATTGGAGTTCACCTGATGTGGGAAAACTTGAGTGCTTGGGGAAGGAAGAGTACCTCAATGCATGATGCAAAAAGCTATCACTGTTACTGTGTTATGCAAAAGAATAATGTAGTAAAGTAATTATTAAATTTGAGTGAATGATTGTAAAAATAATGTGACTTGCATCTATTATAGTAAAAGAAAAAACATGTCTAAAGGTTTACATGAAGGCACAAATACTACTAAAATTATGTGCTGTTGTGGAATCATGATTTGACAGTATCTATACTAAACTTCAACACATAGATTAAACTGTTTCAATTTGATAACGACATTATTAAATCAAATCTGCATTTGTTATTTTATACTAAACAAGTTGCCTTTAACCAATAAACTAATGAGCATTTTGAAAAAAAAAAAAACTAGGTTATTACTTTAAAATTAGTAATGCTATTAAAGCATCTGTAAGAATGTTGGTTTACAACCAAATGCTAAAAAACAAAATTATTTTGATAACATTCCATTCTCCTCTGCAATAAAACAGGCAAATAAAGTGTCAGACTTGTCTAGACTTAAATTTTAAATGCTAACAGTCTTTAAATTCTATTAAACAGTTTATATTTGTTCTGCTTTTATTTAAAAGCTGTACAGCCAGATTCAAGTGAAACATTTTCCTATGGAGGAGGATGAGTCTTTCAACACACATCTGAAAGAGCAGCCCAGCCCCAAGACTCCAAAATTTCATTGGGAATACTGTATAGAATAATGTATAAACTAATTAATGATTCAGTTTTATTAATATTAGGCAAAAAAACAAATCTTGAAGGTTTACTGAAAAAGGATCAATATTTTGTTCTTGTGCTTTCCCCTCAGGACAGGTATAAACACCTCTACAAACAATCAGTCAGTCATTTTCCAACCGCTATATCCTAACTACGGGGTCACGGGGTTCTGGAACCAACCCCAGCAAACACAGGGCAAAGGCAGGAACAAACCCGAGGCGCCAGCTCACCACACCTCTACAAAACAATTTCCTACTATATAATAAAATGCTAGGGTCTGTGTGTGTGTCTGGTACCTACCAATCTGATTGGTCAGTTTGGTTCTGGTGATACAATTGAAGATTAAGGGTTGAGCATGAGACACATGAGAAGGAGAAAAGGCCTTCAAGGTTTTGTTATCTGCGGCCCCTAGAACTCAGATATCTGGTCTTTGACCTGTGGCCATGGATCAACCCGGTTGGGTGTGCTGATGTCTCCCTGGACTCTTGCAGCTTTATAGTAGTGGAGTTAACAATGGTAACATTTTGCCAATGGGATCTCCCACGGTGTGAGCAACTTTTTGCCGTTATTAAAATCATATAGTTCAATGCTAAAATCTTTATTGAAAATAACTTTTACTTTAAATGAACCATTTGTCTCCGTGAATTGGATTTTTTATTTCTGACAGAGACTTCACTAAGCAAGAGTGACCTAAGCCTTTTTCTGAACTTTTCCATGTTGTAGTTTTTTAGTACTCTCAGCTCTACAGGCTGTGATGGAGGTCTGGCTGTATTTTTTAAGTCACTTTAAATGTTGGTTAATACCTACTGAAACGTTTTCTAGCTTTGAACTTTTCAAGTGTGGGGAAACCTTATTACAATTGTTTAAAAGGTAGATCTGCCTCATCCATCTCTCTGTATTTTGGTGCATAGACCTGCCTACTTGTGTAGGTTTTACCCAAAAATTGTTTGATTTTTGCATCGATCATGACATTACATGATCGCATTTAATTCTTAGAGACTTTTTATTCATATTTGTTGTCCTTCCAAACCTCTGGCCAAAGATGTTTTACATCTTATGAGTTTTTTGATTTTGTTCAGTTTTTACAGGTACCACTCATAACGTTGTCATACCTTGGACCTTGTTTTTTTATCAGGATTCTCTGTTTGTAACATTGAAATGCATGATGGATATCTTTCAGATCACAGCTTTATTATGTTTGATGCCAATTTGCAGTATCTGTCTTCAGTGAAAATCCTTCTAGTTATAGCTTTAATTCAGCATCTCAAACCTTTTCTGTAATTCTTAGAAACTATTTCTTTATCATCTAGTGGTGAAGCATCCTCTCTGCATTTCAGCTTTTTGGGATGTGCTTGTGAAACAATCAAATCTATCTGTGTGGATTTTTTTGAATGTTAGCTCTACTTAAGAATGGAAACAGCTGGAGAAAGTGTAAAGTATCACCTCGGGTCCCCTATGAGATCTTCAAAAACTCCCTTGTTAATTATCAAGGGCTTTTAAGCCTACAAGAACTTTTCAAATATTTTGCAAACACTCTTATATCCTCAAATATTACTTGTGTTGTTGATGTTATGCTTAACCCATCCTGGACTTCTGCAAATGCTGGGTCATCACTCTTTTGTGATGACTTTTTATATACTTATCAGTAAAATTACTGACATCAGAGCTGACATTGCACCTGTTGCTCAGGATCCGTGGGTGGGCATCATTCACTCCGCTGTACTTCATCGGTTTCAGCCAGCCTCTTTTTCTGACATGATGAAATTGTAGTTTTTTTGTCCACTTGATTGTTTGCCTGCTTCGATTCCTTATAGGGCTGTTTGATGTAATCGGCCCTAATGTGCTGTCAATTGTTGAGGCGGGGACTGTTCCTACGTGCTTTAAGCATACAGTGATTAAACCCCCTGTTAAAAAGGCAAACCTTAATCTCCTGGTTCCTAGTAGCTTCTGTCCCATTTCCAAATTACAATTTCTCACTAAATTTTTTAGAAAGTTATGGGTACCTAGCTACATGCTTTTTAGCACAACAGTAGTCTTGATAAGTTTCAGCTGGGATTCAGAACATTTCACGTACAGAATTGGCATTGATAAGGTATGAATGGTCTGCTGCTGGCAGCTGATTCGGAAGTGCTCCGTGCTTATTTTATTGGATTTGAGCACTGCATTTGACACAGTTGACCATGACATTCAGATTAACAGTCTTGAGTAGTGGGTTGGTATTCGGGATACTGCTCTTAAGTGGTTGAGGATTACCTCAAAGGCGGGCGTTGTCTGTACATATGGGAGTTCAACATTCCCTACTGCTTGATAACCTGTGGGTCCCCAGGTGGGAGTATGGATTCTGCTCTATACTAAAAAAATATAACAACCTGCATCATTGTTATGCTGTGATACCAAATTTACTTCCCATTAACTGCTTAGATGATATAAAACACTGGATGGCACTTAATTTCCTGCAGTTACATGTGTTCAAACTGAATCATTCTATTTGTTTAACCTAGTTTTGGAAAAAACTTCCGCACATTGGGTCCATTTTCCCGTCCAAAGCCATGTTTTAAAAAATCTCATTGTGATTGAATTCAAATTTTACATTTGACAAACAGATCAGTGCTGTGGTAAACAGTAGTTTTTTCCACCTCATCGTGATCAAAAAAAGCCAAGCTGTTTTGTCATTCCATGACCTACAAAGCTTATTCATGCTTTGTTTCATTTTGGATTATTGTAATGCCTGTATGCTGGGATTCCCATACGAAGCGTCTCACCTGCAAATGGTGCAGAATGCGCTCTAGAGTTTTGACCAGGGGGAAAAAAAAAGCGGATCATATTGCTTTGGTTTGGCCTCTCTTTTTGGCCCCCTGTTAGTTACAGGATGAATTTTAAGATTTTAGTGTTTTTGTTTTAAACCCTCATGGGTCAGCCCCACTGTACTTAGCTGATCTTATTGTTCCATATTTGTCAGCCAGGCAGCTGAGGGTCTGATGAGCTAATGCTTGCTGTCCCAATCATATGGTTGAAGCTGAGGGGCAATTGTGCATTTGCGGTGGTTGGTCCTAAATTGTGCCCCGGTTTTCCACTTGTAATAGGTTGGCTCCACACTTCATAGTTTTAATTTTTTGCTAAAAAAGTATGTTTATTCATTTGCTTATTAGTGTCACACGTCTGAGTAGGAGACAGTTGTAGGGTTTAAAGTAATGTCAATACCACATCCGACCAGGGGAGGCGGGGTGCACTGACTTTCTTTCTCAGTTCCCTCAGACCTTTCCGAAATCCTCCCAGGTTTCAGTATCTTAGAAGATGTCCTTCGGTCCCTTCCTCAATGATGCCACTTCGGTCCAGATGGCATCACTTCTGCCCCACCTCTCGATGATTTCACTTCCGGTCCGACCTCGATGCGAGTTCGGCTCAGCGTTACTTCCGATCCCTTAAAGCGCCATTTTACCATCATGGAATAAGTTCTGTTTTGGACTCAGTATTGTAACATCTCTGTTCAATTCTATAAACCTTTTGCACCTAGGGATATTTCGTTTGGCTGCCCAAACCTTTTTATGATTCTGGTCTGTTTTTTATATCACAGTGGCGTAGTTCGGATGTTGTCCCAAAAACCAGGACAGGACCTAACTTCAACCAGGTAGGAAAGTATCGGGGCTGAGTTTTGGGTGGGGAGTCGTGGGTGGTCAGAAAATGCACTGTGCTCCGCTCCTCAAGTGCAACCCGGGATAGTATCTTCCAGAAGGAGTGTGGGGAGACATACAGGGGATTAATAAAGTATCTATCTACAGCGTGGGCTGGTTTCTGGGGATGAAAAAAAAAGGACTTTATGCTCTCTTGGACAAGAGAGCTGGAAGGCTCCATTGGGACCAAGGAACCAGCTAAAATGGGTTAACAGACCAGCAGGAAAGGAGAATAAAACATGAAATTTGATCTTAAGAGATCAGTTCAGGGCAAGCTATGGCCCTTTTGGGAACAGGTGTCTTTTTGGCTAAGGCCTTTTTGATTTAACATTCCAGATAGTACACAAAATAGCCTTTTATTTTTTACAAGGACTTCCCAGCACTTTGCCAGCCGGTTCAGGAGAATTCCATTCCATGGGGGGCTGATACAGCTCATAAAATATAACCCAGCCACAAAATCTGGGAGAGCAAAACGGTCCTCTAGTGGATTCCCTATAGATTCGTCCTACACCATGGTGTCTTCCACATACACGGAGCCTGTTCTGGTCCCCAGATAGCTTGGGAATGTGGGAGAAGGTGGAGGGCGGTTTGTGTCCTGCTAATCCCTGATTGTTTCAAATATGGGACAAGTAGTCATAAAGGGATTTACAAACTAAAGCGTATTGTTCGACTCCAGCAAAACATTTCCATTTTGACCCCGATATGTCTTACCGTGACAATGGATGAAAGTAAAGAATAGTATTAAAAATTATTCATGGAGAGTCTGTACCTATAAATCTGCCCTAGTTTTTTTCTCAATGAGGATCATTAAAAAATTCCCTTGCGGTCCTCCCTGATCCACCTTTTCCAGTAATTCTAGGCGGGACTGGTCTTAATAAATCGGTGAGCTAGACTACTCCCAGTCCACATGGGCTAGTTATAGATGAGGATAATTCATCTGAAGCTGTCTCCATGCGTGTATTTCCAGCCAGCCGAGAGAGAGTCAGGAGCCTGTGGGAGGATGGAGAGACTCCATGCCCCGACACAGGTGGAAACATCATCTACGCGCCTTGAGGGTTTTTGGGCGAATCTCCCCCCCTTGAGGTCAACCGGATCCTCTCTCCCAAATTAATTTTCAATTTAGAGAAACATTGGCTTCTTTTAAAGGGAGCAATGGAATGATGACTCCTTAAATTTGCAAAAACCCCAGTTGTTCTTGTTAATAGTAGCTCGCATCAGTCCATACCAAGGACCTCACTTACGTAATAGAGAATGGACTCATTATATGGTCACCGAGCATGAGGGAGGCCCGAAGTTGTTTTAATCCCACGAACCTTCGTGCAGATTTGTGAGTTGGCACATTCTCACCTACTTGGTGGACATTTAAGCACCGAAAAAGCGTAAGCGGATCAAGCTCAGATTTTATTGGGGGGGGTGGGGAGGTTCCCGTTTTTGTACCTCTTGCCCGGTTGCCCAATTGGGCAAATTCCTAGGAAGGACCTTGCTCCTCTAGTTCCCCTTCCCTTAATTGATGTTCCCTTTAAAAGAATAGAGGTCGATATAGTGGGATCCATAGAATCCTCAGCCTGAGGACACAAATATATATTAATCCTTGTGGATTATGCGACCCTATACCCAGAAGCTGTTCCTTTGGCTCAGCTATAAACATCCCAGGGGAACTAATAGGGTCTTTGCATGGTAGGGATCCTAAAGAAGTCTAATGGCCCAAGGGATGCCTTTTATCTCAAAGCGTTCAGGAAATGGCCAAATTACTGAAAATAAAGCACTTAAAGAACAGGTGTATCATCCTCAAACCGGCCCGGGCTAGTAGAAGATTAACCCGACTCTCAAGCAGATGTTTCACAAGGTGGTCAGCTCGGATGGGAGGTGGGATCAACTCCTCCCTGCGTTCTCTTTCATCGGGGAAATCCCACAAGCCTCTGCAGTTCTCACCTTTTGAATTATTATCGGTTGCAACCCTGGGGTATAGGAAAATTTTGAAGAAGATTGGGAAGGAGGCTCTTCCCTGTACAAATATATTGGAATATATCACACAATTTCCGATAGATTTGGAAAAATTGGGCCCATTCTAAAGTCATATGGAGAGGCGCCAAGCAGCTACAAAGGCCGTTATTATGATTGTGGACGACACTCCAAATTCCATCCGGGGATTGTGTCATGGTGGTTCTACCTCCCATTCCAAAACTGCCCATTGAGGCCCTTTTAAAATTAAGGGAAGAAAGGACTTTGTCGACTATTTGGTGAAACAACCTAATGTCGACCAAGCGGAGTTTATCATATAACCTGCTGAAGCCGTAGAAGGACAGGGGTCTGATCCCTCCTCCATTCAGGCAAACTCATTCTTTGCTCCAATAGAAAACCTTATTTTCGGTGAGATTAACTTTCAGACAGAGGGGGGGAGCTGGAGTCAGCTATCCTATCTTTTCCAGAGGTGGTAAGTGAAAACCCGGAAAGGGCCTCTCCAATTCACATGACATTTGACTGAGCCTGGAGTTATCGTCCCAAAGGGGGGCTTTGACTCCCGGAGGCAAAGTAGAAGTGGAGCTGGAAATCAAGCGAATGCTGGAACTAGGAATGACAGAGGGAAAATTTTAGTCCCTGGTCCATTGCAGTTATTTTTGGTTAGTAAGCCAGACAGCAGTTGGAGGTTTTGCAATGACTTCCATCGGCTTAACAAGTCTCCCAATTTGATGCTTATCCCATGCCTCGCTTGGACAACCTCTTCAAAGGCTGGGCCAAGCAAGATTCTGACCACCTTGACATAACAAAGGGGGACTGGCAGATTCCACAAAGGTGAAGGCGGTGTTTTTGCACCTATGTTTAGCAGTATGTGTCCTTCCATTCTGGTTACTGGGGCTCCTGCAACTTTCCAGCGTCTGGTGGACAAGTGCTCCGTCCCCATAATCGTTGTCATCTATGCCAGCACATGGAAGGAACATGTACAGCAGGTCAGAGAAGTTTGCTCCCAAAACATCGAAAGAAATGTTTATTTAGACTGAAAGAAGCTAAATATTTGGGCTACCTGGTGGGTCGGGGCACTCTGAAGCCACAGTGTTCAAAGTTGATCCATTTTAAAATGGTCCCATCCAGAACCAAGCAGCAAGTCAAGCATTTTCGGGTTAGCGGGGACTACCCCCAGTTTGTACCTCGGTTTTCTGAGAACATGCCCTTGACTAATCTGACAAAGAAAAGAGCTCCTAACACGTGGTATGGACTGATAAGACAGAAGCTGTGTTCTGTGACTTAAAACAGGCTGTTACTTCAGCACCAGTGTTGATCGCTCTAATTTTCTTCTCCCGGCGGGCCGGACACGGCCTCGGTGCCATGTTGAGCCCAAAATGTTGATGGTGTTGAACATCCCATCATGTACCTGAGCTGCAAACTGCTGGATCGAGACCAGGTATGCAGCAGTGGGCGGGGAAACCCTGGCAATTAAGCGGATGATTACTCAGTTGAGGTCCACCTCTTGGGCGGCAATTTACTCTGAGTGTCGGATTATGCTCCCCTTTTCAGTGGATGGCACTTCAAAAGTCGACTCTTGACCTACAACCTTACAAGTTTTGCTCATTTTATCGTGGGGCTCTCTCCCCTACAAGCTGATGCCCTCTCTGTGCTCCCGACCTCTCGTGCAGGTTCCCCACCCAATGGGTCTGGGCTGAGGGGGCCTTGTCACCTGCGATGGTGGGGGAGACAGCTGAAAGGGGTTAAAATGTCAATACCACATCCGACCAGGGGGGGGTGGGGTACACTGACTGTCTTTCTCAGTTCCCTGCAGAACTTTCCGGGAAAACCTACCTGGTTCCAATATCTTGAAGATGTCACTTCCCGGGGCCCCTCCTCAATGGCGCACTTCCTGTCCATATGGCGTCACTTCGGTCCTGCCCTCAAATGTCACTTTCAGTCCGGCCTTTGATGGCGTCATTTCCTGTATGTGCCTTTAAAGTTGTCATTTTACCACCATGGAATCAGTTCTGTTTTGGACTCAGTATTGTGAACATCTCTGTTTAATTCTACAAACCTTTTGCAGCTAGGGATATTATACGGGGGGCTGCCCCAAACCTTTTTATGATGTCTGGTCTGTGTTTTATATCACTAGTTCGAGTTAAATCTTCCCTTTATATATCTTTATTGTTTTATCTTAGTAAGCATTGCTATTATGTTTGTGTGTTTGTATATGTGTGTTCATATATGTTTTTAAAGTTTTCTTTTTTTCTTTCTTTTTAATAATTCTTTATCTGGCTTTTATTTGCATATTACCTTTTATTCTGTGCAATACACTTTGGTCAACTTCTAGTTGTTTTTTAAAAGTGCTATATAAATAAATAAACCATAAAACCAAGGATGGAAAGAATAAAATAGGATAGAAGGTGAGCAAGGTGCCTTGATATTGACAGAGTCTGAAACATGCTTTATTGGGTCTGATTAAGAGTGGTCCAGACATTATAGGATTCTGAGGAAGGTGCTGAAGGTACACAAAACCAAGGCATACCAAATATTTTAAAATGTATTTCTGCTCCATTACCTTTTACATTATACATAACTTTTTCTACATCAGCAAAATTAAACTTTTAATGGAAGGCAATAATAAGAATAAAATGATACAGAAAGACAGAATTTAATCTGTGATTTTTTGTGGAGAACTTATTAGACATTCCTATTGAGAGAAAAAGCCATAAGTAGATACCTTAAAAGGGAAATGGCTTTCCTTAATAAAAATGTTTTATAGGGACTTTGGATTTACCAAACAGGCAGCAGGTAGAAGATCAAACTCAATATTTGGTTTATATGAGGCAAAGGGGCATGAAATGAAGTTGAAGTACTGAAATTTTAGATATTTTAAGTGTTTTGAAGAGAAATTTAAAAAAAGTTTACATATTTTGACACTAGAGGCTGGCTCCTCAAACGCAATAGACAAACACTCAAGACACCAGGTAAAAACAAAAGGATCTTTATTCCTTCTCTTCTAATAGTGGTGCCTCGACACCTTTGCCACCATAAAAACACTAATAACCATACATTAATTCTCCTCCTCTCCTCCCAGCAGCTCTGTCACACTCCCTCCAACTCTGGCTCTCTTGCTGGGTCTCCACTAGTCCTTTATATAGTCCTCGAACCCAAATGCTTCTGTTCTTTCGTCAATGTGATTCACCACATTTCCCGGGGCAGATGGAGACTTGTATTTTCTTCACCGAGTACTTCTGTCCTTCCGTCCCCATGACGGGAGTCCTTCCGGGCTATATTGGTAACAGAAATCCCGTGTGCCCTGTAGCATCCCTGGCGACACCCCGGTATCCAACAGGGCTGTGATGCCAAACTCCTACCCATAGTGCCCCGTGGGCATCCAGAACACCGCTGCAGTCAAGAGCTGCCATCTATTGTCTTGGAGGAGGCAGTGTCCTTGATAGCTACCTTCCCCACCTTCCATTACTGGGCCTCCTGGGCCCGGGGTAAACTGGGATAAACAAGATGTATAAGCACTTTAACATGCACATCTGCCATCATCACTGGTTTAATGGCCATTTTCTGGGTTGACAAAGGTTCACCATTTGCCCACAAATCATTTCCTTTACTCCCCATGGTCCTGGGGATCTTTGGGGTAAAATTACCACCTCAAACACATCCAATTGGTATATAACACAAAATAAAATAGATTTCTATGATTTTCCAGTCTTGAAAGGAAAAACATATCATATCCATTTTTGGGGGGGCTGACCAATGTTGCCTTACCCACACTGCTGCATTATGTGAACTAATGAAGTAAATGATTAATGATCAGAAAGATGCTTCATTAACACAGCAAGAACATATGATGAATGAAAACAATACTGATGATGTGACGAACAGTAGAGTAGTAGTGATGCATGATGGTGACACTGGTAGTGATGTTCAACAAATGATGAGTGACTACTGATACAAGATAAGAGTAATACTGAGGATTAATGATTGTAGAGTGAAAATGACAAGGTCTTAAATGACTCCCGATAAATGATACAGGGTAATAGTGAAGTTTGTTGATTGGAGAAGTGAAAAAAGCCCATGTCCTAAAAACGGACACTGTACACTCATGTATGGATTAGTAGCAGCACTTATAATACAGAAATATGATGAGCGCTTTACATTCATTTTGTGGATCCTTACAGGAACATGCAATTTTTTTCTTTTATTGTATTGGTGCATATAATTCAAAGTTTGCAGGGGAAACATGTGATCAGTTTGACAAACAGCTTAAGATCTAGGCTAAACAGGGACCCCAAGGAACATATTTCCCCCCAAAAAAATTTCTTTTTTATTTTTTTTCTTGGGATATTACTCCAGGCATTCCAGCAATTCAGGGTGCATAATGCTTGGACAAAAGTGGTAGTGGAAAAAAAAGTACCACAAAAACATTGGTGTGTTGGGACTGAACCAAAACAGGACAGCCATTAGGACATGATAACAAGTCAAATAAATATACATATTTCAATAAGACTTGATACATAGCAGTGGATGTTTCTCTCTCAAAATCCAACACAGAAAGGCAGTGAGCCTGGAAGAAGGAATTCACTTCATTACTTTTTACAATTATGGTGCATTGGGTGAATTTTTTAGGAATACTTTTTTAAAATTTTGTATTAATAAATATTTCAAAGTCAAAGCAATGAGCTTAAACAGTCATGCAAAGGTCAAAATGAAAAGGCATTACAGCTTAAATTCTTGGAGGTGCAATACAGCTTTGGGGGATCAGGCTCAGAAGAAAATTTGATAATAAAGATACAAAGACAAATTGTATTCTCTAAAAGTCACTATCTTTCTTGCATACTTGAGGGAATTGGTTTTATTTTAAATTGTAGAACAATGTTTGTGAATCAAAACAAAATGATCTAAAGATAATTCGATCTATAAAACTAACTTGGATCATCACTTCACCATTTTTTCATATAATGGATGTATTTCATTCAATGTCCCAAATTCAGGGTCATCCCGTCTAAATCTCTGCAACACAGTCTGAATATGTCTTTTCTACTTACTATGTCACATAAATGTTTCAAATTTAGTAGTCTGGATTGCATTAATCAGAATTGTTTTCACTAGTTAAATATTAACTTACCATTGATTGGACTAACCTTGATAATTAAGATTTTTATATAAAAAGGAGATCTAACATCTATTCTTCTATTTGCTTTATTCTGTGCAGTCATATCCATGATTAACAGCAAATTTGGGAAAATTTGGCATTTGAGAAAGACTAACAACATAAATTTAATAAACATTTTAAAATATTACAAGGAACCATTAACATATGGTTTTAGATTAACAAATTAGGTGTGCAGCAACACAGCTACAAGTTACCTGAACATCATTTAATACTCTGCCTTGAAAATGAAAACAAACATAGCTAATACTTTTATGAACTTTAAGAGACCAAAGTACCTCAAAGTGACTTACCTTTACTTCCTTATTACATCCTGGGATTAGTGGTGCATTCTCTTTCCCGCACTGCCCAAACTCATGGATCTAGCCTTTGGAAACAATTCTTTTCCCCAATGCTATAAATTTAATTTACCACAGCTTCATTTAACACTCTTGTTAAAACAAATATATTTTAAAATCCTTCTAAAGTTATTTCCAAGAAACTAGTGTAGTGATGTATTGCTCTACTTTTAGACCTCAAATATAAAAATAAAAGAGACTTGATTTATATAGTTAAGATTTAGGGAAAACAAATTAAAATATAAATTAATGTGGCATTCTAGATTTTCATTCTGTTATTGTTTTTGTTTTATTATATACTAGTATTGATCCAGCGATTTGTTCAAATTGAACCCACAGAGAAAATTTTGAGACCATACAAATTTACAGCATTACCATATAAGGAAAGTGTTTGTTACTCTCTTGAAACAGTGTTGTCTAAAGGCTGAGGTAATAAGCTAAGAAGGCCAATGATATGAAAAGGCTGGATTTCACCCTGATAGGATACCAAAAACCATGATGAGTAGAAGGAAAAAAATTAGGGGCAACTGATGAACTTGAGTAAACCTGGTAAACAGAAATTACCATTAAAATTGTGATGGTAGTGATGATTACAACAATGGGGCTGATATCTGGCGTCTCCCCTTTTTAACCATCAGCATTGGGTCAACTTTTCCCCTGAAATCACCACCTTTTCGAGTCACAGGGCATCACCCTGTCTCAAAACTCATCTTTCTCTTCATCACTACCACCAACTAGGCATGTACTGAGTCTATATTCATCAGTTAGAAAAAATCATGTTAACAACTACAACATGCTCACTCACCTTTAAGCGTCTATCACTATTTTGCCACTCCACCAGCACTGCCATCACTTCTCCCTTGTCAGAAAAGCTTGTACCTTCTCTGATCCCACTAAGCATTCTTGCACTTGTATCACTCTTCACTATATACAACACTATTTAATCTGTGTTTGCCTAATTTTCATGTCACACTCCCCAATATTCAAGTTTCAATCCCTTTTACTCTCTCCTTCACACTGCTACTCAATTTTCTTTCCTCTCCCATATTACCAGTTCAGTCTTCTCAAAGCATATATGTCTGGGGCTTTCATAAATTGGGTTTCTCCTTGTCTGTGTTCACTGGGTTTTCCCCCCCTTTTTGTATGATGTTGGCGGGGGGGGTATCAATGGGATATTTTTTGATGTACCTTGCCATGCCTTGTAACTATCATCTAAAGTGAATAAAATAAAAAGGCAAATTGGCATGATTGCACAGTAGTAAAAAAAACCTGTGTTTGGCTTAGTATTTAACACAACTTTTGCTGCATTGGCAATATAATTATAATTATATAATTTATCAATAATAAAAACCTACCTGCTCTTAAATTTCCATATTATGGGACATTTTCCTTCTACTAACCAAAAGCACCTTCAGAAAATCTATAGCGAACATATAGGTTTCTATCACATTTCACAGAACTGCAAAAGCACCTACTTTGTTGTCATGTCTGTTTGTTAGTCTCTCTGTCTGTAAAGAAAACTTGTCTCCCCAAGAACGTTTCTTGAAATTTTGAACTTATTTTTCAGAAAAATTGCTGGGAAAGGAGAAAGCGTTGTTGAGATATCCCAACGAATGTTTATACACATTTTTTAACTTTTAAAACTACCCTTTAAACAGCATTGGTGAATTTTCAAATTATCTGTCTTAAAGAGGAAAACATTTGGTGTAACCATAATTACTGATGAATCAACACTTTCAAATGTACCTTGGGGAAAATTATTTCAACTTGTATAATTTTTTATTTTCTATCTGATTGTGTTCCTAATGGGAAAACAAATCCGTAATACAAGTTATTGAAATGCCATAGTCAAGGGTAAGCGTTATTGTAGATTTTATCTCTCCATCAATAATTCTTTCAAAATGTTATATTTAGAAATATGAGCGCAATTCACACCAACGAAACCCAAAAACTAAGAACTTTACTCAGTCCTTGCAATTTTACATCACTTGAGGGTTGGACCAAGTTATTTCAGAAACTAAAAGACTGTTTGTATATTATTAACTAAAAGATACTGTAAAAAGCTATAAAACATTGTATTATCAGTGCTATTTTGAGTGGTCTCCTGTTAAAAATTTCATAAACAAAATCGATCTTAATCCAGTCTTGTGAGCTTACCATCTTTAAGAAGAAGGGTCAGGGTTGGATCAATGTCATTTGAGTGGTGGGCAAGGTGGGAAAGACCTAGATGGACTGAAACCCGTTTGGAGACTGGGTTTGTGAACTTGACTTACCTCTCTGTTAAGGAAATGCATTTGGATCTCCTACCGACAGGCAAACAGGCTGCTGCAAAGATTGTGCTTGTTGTTTTTTAAAATTTTCTTCTCATGAAACATTTAAACCTCTGTTTTAAAAAATTGTTTTCTATTTATTGATTTTAACCTCCCGTTCTTTTTATTGGATTATTTATTTTTAATTTTGAAACTACTGCACTATTTATGGGAACACTGTTTTTGTTTTGATGGACAGTTTAAATAAAAGCACTATTGCACTTTTGCACCACCTTGCTCAATTAGCCTTCACTGACTAGCTCCTTTCGGTTTACTTTGCGGTTTGGGTTCAAGTGCTTCATCAAAGTGTGGAGCCAGCCCATCGTCACATTTATAACGTGGTGGGATGAGCTGATAGTGAGAGCCAAGGAGGGAACAGAGCAGCGGGATTGGACTGACTTTGGAACCCGGGATCCCAAGCGGAGGGACTTTTAGAACTTGGGGCTTTTTTAAGTACATTTATTTTCGGTTTTAAAATGTCTTTTAAAGTTCTTATTCTTTTTAATGTCCTGTTTTAATGAAGGGGGCTTGGGTTTGTTTTAGTGGGATTGTTTAGTGCTTTTATTGTTTTTGTGTGAGTGAACTGAGCTGTGGACCTAAGCTCCAGTTGCATTTTGGGTTTGGCCCGTGGGGTGGGCCCATGAACTGGAGGGATGGGGGGGGAAGGGAGAGGGCCAAGCTCACCCGGGGAAGGGGACATTAATTGAGGCTGCAGTGGGGAGGGTTGGGTCATGCGGGCCGTGGAGACCGAGGTGTGGGTTCTCACAGGCGGGGGAGAACTGCACTCATGTCGTGTAGGCATCAACAGGCGATGGCCCCTTCAAAAAAGCGAGGCGACTGAGGGTGGGGAAAAAGAGCGAGAAGGAAAAGAAAAGGAAGGAAGGAGAAAGGCGAGTTACCAGGCAGTTTAGGAGGCAGTTGAGAGAAAAGCCGGGAGAGAGGGCCGGTGGGCGTTTTAAACTCACGGGAGCACAGGGTGGGTGGGGCCTACACCCAGCGTTGGGTTAATGCTCCGCTCTCAGTTAGGAGAAAATGGGAACCCGGGCATGGATTATAATTAATTGGGACCTGACATTTGGGAATGTTTGAGGCTATGAGTGCCCTGACCATTGGGTAGTCTCATGATAAGTAGGCATGCAGGGGTCGTGCTTAAAACCAAAGGTGGGAGCCAAAAGCACAGCTTGTGTTGTTTTTTCTCTTCCTGTAAAGCTTTAACCTGTTAATGATTTTTTAAATTTAAATTTAACCTGGGGTTTTTTAGGAAAAGGGAATTTGCTACTTTTAGAACATTTTGTTTATACAGTTTTAAAAACATGGCACTTTTGTTTCTAAATTGCCTCATGACCCACTGGTTCGGAAAAATGGGCAAGGCTCCAAACATCAAAGGTTGGGCCAAAACAGAAATACTTTAAAGGATTGTATTTTCTTATTTTAACTCACCTATCTGAACTGAGTTTAAAAAAGATTGAATCTGAAGGTTTTCATGGAGAAGGACAGAAGCCCTCCGCTCCATACTATAAGAAATTACTAAGGCTAAAGCAAATGGGATGTTTGGATGAGCAAAGG
>NW_024379587.1:0-12874 GCF_016835505.1 Polypterus senegalus
AAAATCATGTTTTAATCAAAACCATGAACTCAATGAAAATTGATGAAAACTCACATTTTAATGTTTGCAATACTGTTTCAAATAATTGATCATGAAAATGTTCTGTCAATGTTTCAAATTCTGTATGTAAATTCAAGAAAAATACCTGTTTGTTTTCAAGGACTTAACATTTCCATGGTATTCCTTACAGAAATTTTCACTTTCCTCTTCACTGTGTCTGTTCCATGATTTCCAAGCAAATGTTTTAAATGTGAATTGAAGAAGTGAAACTTTGACTATCATGATTTCACCCAATTCTTCTGAGTTAATCAAAACATTTTCACAATTTGTTTCTAATGAAGATTTTATTGTTACCTAAACACATAAATTACTACTCTGAATGATACAGAACCCTCTTCTTCCAGATCATTTATCTCACTCAGCACATATGCATCAGCAAAGAGTTTCCCAAATTTCAGGTCGGTACAACCTGATTTTGTTCAATTCAGCCTCAGCCAAACTGAGAAACTTTCTGTGTAAACATTTAAAGGAAGCTTCCATTTCTGATTGAGCTTTGAGAAACAACTTCATTAAACAACCCTTAAACATATGTTCCACCAGTACGTCTGAGAAATTACATGCAGCAAGCTGTAGCAACTTGCCATTCCTTCTGAATCTAATGTAATTTTTTAGCTCTGCTGTCATACTCACATACAAAACGTGGCAATATTTGCAATGATTGTCAAAATGATCTAAAATCACATGAAATATGTAATACACATTTTGCAATGAATCTCAGAGCTATAATTTCATGATCTTCTATGCCTCATGTAAACATTCAAAGGGAGGCTTTCGGAGATTTTTTTAAAAATTATTATTCCTGTGCACGTTGCAAGGTATTAGCATCTGCCAGGTAAAGAAAGTTTTCTCTGCTCTTATTCTTTTATACCTTATTGAATTTGCTACCCTACAACAGTGAAAAGAGAAACGTAATATTAGAGCAAACTTGAACTCAGTGATGGTGAAGGATAACAGTTCCAATCAGTTCCACTAACCCCCACCAAAAAAACCCAATCGCTTAATCAATCGATGAAATAATGTGTACAGAAGCAAGAGTGATTGTTTCATAGTTTTACTGAAAGTGTAAGGGATACCTCCTGTGCTGCTGGAATTCTATATGTGGCGAACAGAAATAATGAATGACTACCTCCATTCTCATCATGGAAAATAATCAGTACATGCCGTTATTGTAGAAAGTTACTTGCTGTTTTTGTTCTCCTCCGTGTAATTTGTTAAAGCCTTTTCTGTCAGAAGTAGCTAAGCACAAATACACTAGCACTAGCAGGTGAAATGGCGGACGTGTTCGCCTTTCATCCCCTGCAGGAACGTCAGTTTATTTCTCACCTTTGGCAAACGGTGTAGCAAAATCAATTTCATATTCCAAATATACTGATAAATGGATCGCATAATATCCATTCCTTGGAGTCAAAATTAAGCCGCATGGAAATTTTCAAAGTATTTGCAGAATCGAGCACCACTTGTCTATATACAAAATACTTCCGTGTCTTATTAAAGAATCCTTCGATGATTGATTTTAGGAAAAAAAATGTATGTCTTTTTTCTAATGTAAGTGGTCCACATTTGCTAGAATGAGGCGCAACGCCCTAAGATTCACCAAAAAGGGTCAGGCCATGTGAAAAAGAGCTGTAATGATAAAAATCTATATAAAAAATAAAGAATGAATATAGAAATTCAAAACTGCACACCTAGAAGAACGAAATACCTATACTTAAAGGTAATGCTTTACACAGAAGAAGAAAATGGTATGCGCCTTGCGTGTACTGTACATTAAGTGGCTGAGGGTTAACTAAGGCACGTGCGTACTTTTTTAAGCAGAGAGCAAATGAGTCTGTGAGGTCGGAGGGCTTTGTGGGAGTTTTACGTTTGTATCTGAAACTCTAAAGCAAGTGAACTGCAATTTGTAGGTGTGTGCTTTTGCGCGAAATTGATTAGGCTTCTATCAGACTTTTGCAAAGCAGCCCTTTGTTGCTGGTGGTTAGCATTTTCTCAGTGAAAGCAATTAGCTGCATGTTACAGGCCAGCTGCGCAACCCTATTATTCCTCGTACACCGTGAAGAAGAGCGAAGCTAGCTTCGAGACAGCACTCGCAAGCCAGACTTCGCCGGACGCGGTGGCGCGTGTCTGAAATCCTGGCTTCTCGGGAGGCTGAGGTTGAAGGATCGCTTGAGCTCAGGAGCCCTGGTCGTAGCCTGTGTCGATCGGGTGTCCGAGCTAAGTTCGGCATCGATATGGTGCTCCTGGGGAGCCCGGGGCTGCCAGGTCGTTTAGGAGGGCGAACCGGCCCAGGTCGGAAACAGAGCAGGTCAAAGTCCCCGTGTCGGTCAGTAGCGGGATCGCGCCCGTGAGCAGGCGCTGTGACTCAGCCTGAGTAAGAGCGGACGCAGCCTCTAAATTTTCGTCTTTTTTCCCTTGAATCGATCTTCAACAATGTTCATTGTCTGTAGAAAATAATGCAGAATTTTCCCCGGTAAACGGCTTGTTGTCTGTTAAGCAATTCCACGTGAAAGATTTCGCAATTTACACTTGAAGAATTATACCTGTAAATTTTTGCGTGCACTCTGATCCTGTACTCGTTCAAGAATACAATATGAGAAGAAAATGTGCCGAATTTACCTTTTAAAACTCCTATCTACCAGGTATCTGAGCTTGTAAGCAGGCAGAATTCGTGAAAGGGAACGTATTTTTCCATTCTTCCCTGTTTTACCCCAGGGCAACATCCCAAATATTGTTTTCAGTGAAGTTGATTTACTGATGTAACCGTGAGAATATTTCAATTTCAACTACGAATTTTTCGAATTAAGGAGTTTATGCCTCGAGTCTAGGAAGCTAGGCATGAACAATATTACCTATCAATATGCATGCATTTACGTTTCTATCAACGTATGTATGGAAAGAAATATGGAAAGATCTTTGGATTCCTTGCATTGTGTGTTTTTTAATGGTGTTTAACCAATGGCAGCAGCATTGCGAACTGTCTGAAAACGATTTTCTAGGGAGCAGTGTTTGTGTGTGTTGATTTGTCAGTAAATATGACCTGTCGATGGAAAATTACTTTCAACGTTGGTGAGAATGTTTCCTTAAGCAAAGACAGCAAAGGTAAAGGAAAATGTGTTTTAATTGTTAGAGAAAGTAATCATTACTAGAGATGTCAAAGTCCGTCAGTCATTGTCCAACCCGCTACATATCCTAACACAGGGTCACGGGGTCTGCTAGAGCCAATCCCAGCCAGCACAGGGATCAAGGCAGGAACAAACCCGGGCAGGGCGCCAGCCCACCGCAGAAAGAACAGACAATGTCTCAGAAATTGTAAACGAGATTTCATTATGTTATGAAAAAACTTCAACATTGAAATATTTATTCTTGTAAATAGAAAAGGCACTAGAGTGTTATTGGAGGTATGTGGAAGAGATTGACAAAAGTCGACAAGGTCGACAGCATAATATCTGTTCTAAAGGTAAAGTCAAGAAATGAAGAACTAGCTAAACTGCAAATCATCCAAGCACATGTTTAAATTTCAAGCACCAGAGTTTTGAATTTTTTTTCATTCCTGCCCTATTCTTAACATGAACGAATGTTAATATGAGAAGAGCAATGAGCACTCATTCGTTCTGAATACTCAGTTGAACGTAGCAGCACTGTCAGAGAGCTGCAGCCTTGCAGCAGTCATCAAGCAAAAGAAGGAAAAACTGGACAAGGCACAAGATCATATCTCAGCAAATGCACACACTCACTTAAGTCAATTTGGCTACGTCAATTCACAAAAACTTAATGTGCATGGACTGGGAGGATACCCACAGGTACAAGGATTGAACACGGATATTCCTTGCAAGCAGAAAACCAGAAGGCCAGCTCCTGTCTCTCTTATTTGAAGTGGCACAGATAGCCAGTGCTCCACCATTCCAACACAGAGGAAGATCAAATAAGTGCATGTTGTAGTTGGGAGGACAGAGGGTTCGACCCTGCTGACTGAGAGCTCCTGGTTTGTGGGCGAGTAGGAAACCTAGCTTCACCGTCAGAAAATATTATTGTGTTTTTCTCCAGGCACACAGTTTCTTTCTTTTACTTTTTTTCATTTTGTTGCTGTTTGTTTTCTCTGTTTTGAAAAATCTTGCCGCTAAGGTACTTCGGCAACTCCATACAGGATGAGCACTCCATGCGGGCACAGAGCGTTCCTTCTTGACCACTGCTGGAAAATTCATTTCTGGACACCATGATCCCAAGATGAATTAATCACGAGAATTTTTAGTAGTGCCGATTTCTTTAGTCATGGATACAATGTACTATCAACTGTAGTTTCTTTCATCTAGTCCCTTAACCCGGAGCCAGACCTTCGGCATCTCTTTCGTACATTTCCCTTTTTTATGAACCCATTTCAGGGATGTTACTAGTGGAGCTGCTGCTGTTGGTAGGGGCTGGGGTTTACTGGGTGATTTGGTCCTCTCTTACTGCATTGTCCACACCGATCTTACCATGCATATAGGAGCCCAGCACAATATATCAAATACCAGATATACTATTTCTCAACTCGGAAGAATTTAACACTGAACTCATTTGTGAATTGGAAAATACATATGTTCCTTCTAGCCGACTGATCCAGTTTTCATTAATATCACAGGGATGGCTCTGCAAATACCTACAATTTTACACTTAAGGGGAAAGAAACAGCTTGCATGGAGATGACAAGTCTGCAAATTAAACTCTTTGAAAATTGTTAATGATTAATTTGATGAGTAAATGAAAATAATGCAAATTATCATTGGAAGTTTTTCATCACGGTGGCACAGTGGTAGCGCTGCTGCCTCGCGAGTTAGGAGACCCGGGTTCTTCCGGGTCCTTCGTGTGGAGTTTGCATGTTCTCCCGTGTCTGCGTGGGTTCCCTCCTGGTGCTCCGTTTTTTCCCACAGTCCAAAGACATGGAAGTTAGGTGCAGGCGATTCTCAATTGCTCGGTGTGTGTCCTGTGGTGGGCTGGCAAAATGCCTGGGGTTTGTTTCCTGCCTTCTGACCTGTGTTGGCTGGGATTGGCTCCAGCAGACCACCGTGACCCTGTAGTTAGGATATAGCGGGATGAATTTTTTATCACATCATGTTTTAATACAAAACCATAAGGAACTCAATGAAAATTGATGAAAACTCTCACATTTTAATGTTTGCAATACTGTTTCAAAATAATTGATCATGAAAATGTTCTGTCAATGTTTCAAATTCTGTATGTAAATTCAAGAAAAATACCTGTTTGTTTTCAAGGACTTAACATTTCCATGGTATTCTTACAGAAATTTTCACTTTCCTCTTCACTGTGTCTGTTCCATGATTTCCAAGCAAATGTTTTAAATGTGAATTGAAGAAGTGAAACTTTGACTATCATGATTTCACCCAATTCTTCTGAGTTAATCAAAACATTTTTCACAATTTGTTTCTAATGAAGATTTTTATTGTTACCTAAACACATAAATTACTACTCTGAATGATACAGAACCCTCTTCTTCCAGATCATTTATCTCACCAGCACATATGCATCAGCAAAGAGTTTCCCAAATTTCAGGTCCGGTACAACTGATTTTGTTCAATTCAGCCTCAGCCAAACTGAGAAACTTTCTGTGTAAACATTTAAAGGAAGCTTCCATTTCTGATTGAGCTTTGAGAAAACAACTTCATTAAACAACCCTTAAACATATGTTCCACCACGGTACGTCTGAGAAAATTACATGCAGCAAGCTGTAGCAACTTGCCATTCCTTCTGAATCTAATGTGAATTTTTAGCTCTGCTGTCATACTCACATACAAAACATGGCAATATTTGCAATGATTGTCAAAATGATCTAAAATCACATGAAATATGTAATACACATTTTGCAATGAATCTCAGAGCTATAATTTCATGATCTTCTATTGCCCTCATAGCAAAATATCTAAAGGGAGGCTTTCGGAGATTTTTTTAAAATTATTATTCCTGTGCACGTTGCAAGGTAATAACATCTGCCAGGTAAAGAAAGTTTTCTCTGCTCTTATTCTTTTATACCTTATTGAATTTGCTACCCTACAACAGGCGAAAAGAGAAACGTAATATTAGAGCAAACTTGAACTCAGTGATGGTGAAGGATAACAGTTCCAATCAGTTCCACTAACCCCCCACACAATCAATCAATCAATCGATGAAATAATGTGTACAGAAGCAAGAGTGATTGTTTCATAGTTTTACTGAAAGTGTAAGGGATACCTCCTGTGCTGCTGGAATTCATATATGTGGCGAACAGAAATAATGAATGACTACCTCCATTCTCATCATGGAAAATAATCAGTACATGCCGTTATTGTACAAAGTTGCTTGCTGTTTTTGTTCTCCTCCGTGTAATTTGTTAAAGCCTTTTCTGTCAGAAGTAGCTAAGCACAAATACACTAGCACTAGCAGGGTGAAATGGCGCCCATCCCAGGAACGTCAGTTTATTTCTCACCTTTGGCAAACGGTGTAGCAAAATCAATTTCATATTCCAAATATACTGATAAATGGATCGCATAATATCCATTCCTTGGAGTCAAAATTAAGCCGCATGGAAATTTTCAAAGTATTTGCAGAATCGAGCACCACTTGTCTATATACAAAATACTTCCGTGTCTTATTAAAGAATCCTTCGATGATTGATTTTAGGGAAAAAATGTATGTCTTTTTTTTCTAATGTAAGTGGTCCACATTTGCTAGAATCAGGCGCAACGCCTAAGGATTCACCAAAAAAGGGTCAGGCCATGTGAAAAAAGAGCTGTAATGATAAAAATCTATATAAAAAGAATGAATATAGAAATTCAAAACTGTAAACACCTCAGAAGAACAAATACCTATACTTAAAGGTACACTGTAAAATAAGCAGTGTTAACATAACACTTAAAGAGTTATTTTTAACACTTCTTTGGAGCACATATGGTCCCAATCCATCGAGAGTAAAAATAACACTGACTGTAGTGTAGAACTTATAGTGTAAATAAAGCACCATAAAGTGTTAAAAAACAGCACTGAGAGAGTATTTATTTACACTTGTTATTGTACTATAAGTTTAACACTGTGGGGCAACGTAACACCTCTGGTGTTATTTTTTACTTAGATTACTCTGTTAAGTGTTATTCATAGTGTTCTTATTTGGTGCAAAATATGTATTAACAAATACATTCTAATATTTAAAAAATTCTTTACACAGATGTAAACATTCAAATGTTTATTTACAAAATGGGCAAAGTGGCTAATTTAAAACATGTACAGTTCCATGTCATAAAATTACATATAAAATGATAAAATATAAAAACATAAATCTTGAAATAAAACCTGCATTGACAGCTAAGTGTTAACAAGACTGCAGTAAGGTACAACAAACCAAAAGAAATTATCAGACCCATAAGACATTTGCATATCAAAAGGTTTGTAATAAATTAGTTCAGTGACATTGAACACTTTCAAGGATTCAGTGTCTTGGTTCAATTCTGTAGGCATAACGATGATCATCAAAGCAAACAGTTTTGAGCGGTGATGCAACCAGTACCACAAATTCATTTCTAACAACAATATCTTTGATTTTATAAAACACTGGCAAATCAATGTCTACTTCACCACAAATAATTAAACCAGAACGGTATTCAGTTCCATTATGCTTCACCCATTTAACTGAGAGAACATATGTTTGAGGAGGAATATTCAACTTGGACGCAATTTGGTCATTTTCACTTAAGTCACAGAGAGAAACCGTCTTTCCTGGTCCAAGCACTATTCTGTCATGATTGAAGGTTGTTTGTATGAAGGTGTACATGTTGTGAAGCACCTTATTGTACGAGGCACCAAACACAAAGTGGGCTTTGAATAGTTCATCAAAGGCAGCAAGACCACTCACTGACTTGCATGGTATGGCTTTTTTGTCGAGGATGATGTAGTATCCATGAATGCTGCTTTTCTTTGTCCCGACAGCAAGCAGGTAGGGCTGGGTGCTCTCCTTAATTGAATCAAGATGTTCCTGTATGTTAGTCCCTGCCTAAAAATAAAACAAAAGACAATCCTTAACAACGCTCCAATTGCTTGTTTCTACATTAGTTTTACAATGAATACAACTGGGTTGAAGTTGAAGCAGACAGGTCATACAGAAAATGCCAAATTTACCTTTTTGAAGATCACAATGTATTTCTCAGCTTGAGATGCCGACATTTTCCCAGGTCTCTTGCGACCTTGTGCTGATGGAGGAATTAGGTGAAGTAAAAGAAGAATCAAAGCAAGACCACTACCCCATCCTAAGAGATATGGTTATTTTAGGGGGGAATAAACAATTAGTAAGGTACATAAATATGTTATTAACTTGTTAAAAAACAGCTTACCATCTTCATCTGATTCAGTGTCCACAGCTGATTCTGCACAGTGAATCAGGTCCTGAAGTTCTTGGGAGGAGTTAAGCCCCTTGCTCTGCTGAATGACTTTCTGCATGAATGTAGTTGGCCACCTCTCTAAAAATTTAGCTGCTGTCTTTTTACCAAAAAGACAAGCAAAATCCAACTCAATCTGTAAAACCCACCAAAGCAGAAAAAAAGCAACTAAGTGCAAATTTATTATCTTTACAATAAATAGTCAAACTTTAAATCCCCACAGATATCCTCTATTGTCCTTATTTCACAGAAAAATAATCTAAATCACATTAATAACTCAAATGTTCTTACCAGGCCCTTGATATCCAAATAACGTGGAAATTCAGTTAGCACATCAGTGCATCTGCTTGGGTCATGAATTATCTTGCGACGATACTGAAATGTCTCCCTCATCTTGACCTTTACTGTCGCCTCCTCTGAAGTATGCATCATAAGAGAAACAGCTTCCCTATACTGTTCTTCGGTTAGGATAACTTCTGTGCTGGATGAAGCTTCTCTCTGAGCAGATGGGCCACCACTAAAAGACTGGGGGACACATCTACGGGTCTCTAATGGTGCACTGTTCCTCTGAATGTTCTTAATTTTCCATGACAAGTACCCTTGTCCACTTTGAGGGTCATAATAATGTTCCTTAAAAAAATGTTTAAAGTAAAACAAGACATCCATCTACCACATAATTATTTAACTAATTTAATTAATTGACTTACATATCCAAGCTTTGCATATGGATCCCTAAGATATGGAAACATGGCAATGATTCCTTGAGCATACAGTTCTCTTACTTGTTTGGGTGGAGATGAGCTGTAATATTATAGAGAAACAATCATATATGAATTGAAATGTAAATAATTAAATGTTATTAACTTTTAAAATTCACTTTTCCCAGCAGTTAACACATTACACTTTATAAAATTGCATCAACAAGATGAGAATTTGAGTGTCACAGGCATTTGCTACAGAAGAAATGTCACATTAAATTTTGTCCTGACACCTTTGTAAAAGTGCTCGTTCACCAAAAATTCAGTTTTGTATTTTTCCACACCTGGAAGATCTTTATAAATTTTTGATTGCATCCAAGAGCTTTCTAAACCCCTATAAACAGAAACGTGACTACAACTTTCAAGATCCGTGTCTTGCATGACCCATGTAATGTAGTATAACCATTGTGATAATATTCCATGTGGCTATAGTGGTTCAACCTAAACTTCATGAAACTTTAAATCCTTAGTGTGTGTAAAAACAGACTATTAATATTGTTATTTTTTGCACAAACTACTTTTCTTGCTCTATAAGAACCATTATAGTCATTCTTGGCCCTTGAAGTGGCAGTTGTTTTTCCTGTCTATGAGGGTGACTTTATCACAAATATGTTCATTTGTTTTCTGAACATGAGAAAGATCTTACTCTGTGGAATGACACAGAGTTGAGTAATTAATGAAAGAATTAGCATTTTCATTGAATTAACCTTTTAATGACCTTAATGATCTTTTAAAAATCATGTCCTTTAACAAATTTTGCTTTGGGCTAGGAAATCATGACCACTGGAATAAAGAATACTTAAAATACAAGTTACCTGTGCTTTTCAGTCATATCTGCAGTAAGAATATTGACCATCTTTCTCCTGTTGCTGTCAGACAAGCATTTGGTTTTGTTGTACTCTCTGATGATTCCATCCCCACCAGGTTTAGTCTGCAGAATTTTTTTGACCATCTGCAAAGTTACAAAGCACAATAAACAACCCATGTCAGAAAACATTCTGTGAACATGATTGTGTAGTCACATTGTGATTCTGCACCTGGATCAAATCTCCAACGCATGAATTTGGTAAACTCGACTTAACTTTTGCACTTTAGTTTCATGCATTAACACAAATGACACAGTGTGATATTGTCAGAAATCAGAAAGGCACTTTCTTCAAAATGTTAATTTCTTTAAAACATAATTTAAAAAATAAGTGACTAAATTCTAAATTTTACTGAATAACATCCAAGGCACAGACACACACTCACAATTCCTGCTTCATCTTCAGCTCTCCTCTTTCTTGTAGGGCTGTCATCACTTAGAAGAATGGTGTCATCAGATTCATTGCTTGAAATCTCAGCTGAGCTTTCTTCACTTGGCACTGGAGGAACATGGGTCAATTCTGTTGACCAAGAATTAAAAAACCTTAGTTTTAGTCGAGTTAATTTGACTGTTAATTTGACAAACAACTGTTAAACCTTGGTACTGCTAACAAACTTTTTTAAATTTACAAAATTAAATACCCGTTTGCGATCGCAACGTTATATGAATTGTGTTTCCTAAAAACATGTTTACACATGGCTGTAAATGTGTGCATGGGTGTGATCTTAGACCCAGACGCGGTGGTAAAAGTTGTATATTAAGTCACACTTAACAAGCGGATTGCATGCGCCTGTCAACAAGGATCGACAAGATATGAGGCAGGTCGAAAAATCGTCCGATTGCGATTTTTGGCCGTTCATTTGGTGCATCTCGAGCTATTTAATTCCCTGTCAAGTCATGCCATTAGCCGTTGTGCTAATCCCATCAAGGGCTTTGGTCCAGCGCTCACGCTAAAAGACACTAGATGCGCTTGCTTAATAAATAAACTGTCATGATTCACACCCTGTCTACCGTCTTTTTCCCCACGCTGTCACTTCTCCTCACGTGCTCATGTTTTCCCTAGCCCGTCATGTGCATTTCTCACACCTCCGTTTCCGCCCGCCTGCTCACCGGTTTCTCATTTTCGTGATTAATCCAGCATTTAAGCACGCCATGCGTGGCTCTAACTGCTGGATTATTTATTGTATGTTTCGTGCCTCGATTTTCTCACGTTTGTTTTTCCTTATGATTTCACGTTGCCAAGCTCGCTTTGTTTCGTTTTCGCGTCTCGGACTTAACGCCTCGCTCTTTGATCTGCCGGTTCTCGAATCTCCGCTCTCCCTTTTGACTACGTCTTCCGCCTTTGTTTTTTGCTCTGAAGTTTCACCGCCTGACATTTGAGCGCCGACCTCGCTTCGCTCTCCGACTTTGCTCCCTCCAACTCTGGATGGAGTTCCACCGCCCGTGACACAAATGATGGAAAAGCAGTGCAGCTCAACCTTTATACAAATTAATTTACAAAATAAACTTAATATTTGACTTCCCAATCACAGTCAATATGCAAATACATTTTAATTAAGTTTAATTATGCCTTAAGGCATGATATTTTGATACTCCCGGACATTTGCAAAGCACAAACAACCACGTCACTTGCCAATGCTCAACTACGTACATTTTGACGATATACATTACCATTTGAAGAATCTGGCAATAGTATCTGGAAAACGCCCAAATTTGGTTGCTTCAGAATGTCCTCAAAGACGTCTTCGTCTATTTCAGTGCCAGACTCATCATAAAGCCTGGCCTCGGGCCTATTGGAGACACTGATGCGAACTTCACGAAGGCTGTAAACGAACCAAAATAAGATTCAATTGAGTGGCAAACGCCACCGACATTGTCAGCTTAATGCTTATTTTTTTATATAATTACAAATGCAATTACCTTCATCCAGAAAATCGGAAAGTTTCAAATCGCTGTGAGAAACTTTCACATACTTCTGTTCACTTCTGAACTTAACTTTGACAAGCATCTTCACTCCTAACAAAGTATTTAGTGAGTACTTAAAATATATATATTTTAAGTATAGAAAGATAAAGACCTCACCTTGCAGCTGGCATGTGGATAAAATGGCGTTTTCGTCTTCACGATTGTTAAAAGGGGAGGGGCAAAGAATTTGGCGGGTTTTGCACTTCAAGTGTAAAATGTAATTGCACCATGCAGCACCACTGCAACTACACTACAAAAGAAAATTTATTAACACTGTTGGTATCAATTTAACTCTTTTTAGAATGAATAACATTTAACACTGCATTTTTACACTGCTTATTTTACTGAGTATACGTTTGTATCTGAAAACTCTAAAAGCAAGTGAACTGCAATTTGTAGGGTGTGTTTTCTTTGAAATTGATTAGGCTTCTATCAGACTTTTGCAAAGCAGCCCTTTGTTGCTGGTGGTTAGCATTTTTCTCAGTGAAAGCAATTAGCTGCATGTTACAGGCCCGTTGCGCCAACTCCTATTATTCCTCGTACACCGTGAAGAACGAGCGAAGCTTAGCTTCGAGAACAGCACTCGCAAAGCCAGACTTGCGGACGCGGTGGCGCGTGTCTGTAATCCTGGCTTCTCGGGAGGCTGAGGTTGAAGGATCGCTTGAGCTCAGGAGCCCTGGGTGGCAGTAGCCTTGTCGATCGGTGTCCGAGCTAAGTTCGCATCGATATGAGGCTCCTGGGGAGCCAGGGGCTGCCAGGTCGTTTAAGGAGGGGCGAACGCCCAGGTCGAACGGGGCGGTCAAAGTCCCCCTGTCGGTCGTAAAACGGATCCC